>NW_027368986.1:0-45938 GCF_046119375.1 Phyllobates terribilis | reverse complement strand
TAGCATGGTCATTAGGGTCAGTTTCTAAGAGTGTTTCTTTCTGATTATCACTAGCTGAATCATATTGTTAGTTGTATGAACTAGCCCCTTAGTTTGTACAACTAATAATGCCTTAGTTTTAATGATAACAAACTACCTTATTAACTAATATGTGTATTGAGTGAGATATTGCAGGAAATCGATAGGCCTTTGAGTTACTTAGGAAGCTAAAGCCTGGAAAACAACGAGCTTAAGAGAAGAGACAAGAGCGAGTTCAGCGAGAAGACTAGTGCTCAAGGAGCTTAACTAGGAGAAAGGGAACCGAAGGATACTGAAGGGGACCGAACATTGAGAGTGAAGGATCGAGATGCACAAAGTGACGCGCTACACAAGGAGGACGCGCTCAAGGGGACCGAAGACGCTCAAGGGGACCGAGCGCGTATTTATGGAAATAAATCTTCCTTGAAGCTAAAGAAGGAAATAGAGCTAAAGAAGGAAAGAGTTGATTCGCCAAGAGATTTACCAGATTCGAGATCTTAACAGTTGAAGCTAGTTTGTCATTATATTCGGCTAGTTTAGATTTAATACTTTATTTATTATTATTCACTTGCTTTTAGGTAATTAGTTTCCGGTGATTATGCCATAGTATAAGTAGTTTAGTTTATTATCCTTATATTGTGGTTGTCGAACTAGAGAGAGAGTTCATCTTGATTTAGAGCTTAGACAATAGCTAGGAGAGTTGAGAGAAACTAAGAACTGTGTGTTCGCCTAGTTGTTGTAAGTCTCAAGAGAAATCAAATTCAACCATCATTTTTGAATTGAAGTGTTATCAGTTCTTAGTCTTATATTCCGCACAAAAGATCCAACCTTTAGTTAGACTAAGCTCTTCACGATCCACAATTGGTATCAAAGCAGGATCCAATTCCACTACGGCAATGAAGAACTCAGAGTTCAACCTCGGCATGTCCCTCAACAAACCTCACCAGCTTCGAGAAGGAGAACTTGATTGGTGGATGGGAGTTCACACGACTTTCATCCAAATCCAAGACTACCAATGCTGGAAGATCATTGAACTTGGTGACGAAGTGCTTCCAGAACTGAAGGATAGAAAGGATTGGCACAGAACACTACGCCAAGATGAAGAAGAATTGAAAAGATCGACAACTGATTCTGTGTGGACTCTCACGCACGGACATTGACAAGGTCATTGGCATTCCAACTGCCAAAGACATGTGCGAAACTATCATGTCCATACACAAAGGAAGCGAAGATCAGAAGGACACCGGAAAGTTCACACTTCAAAGGGAGTTACAATCCTTCAAACAACTCCCTGGGAAAGCGTGTCAGCCTGCCAATCGCGCTTCACCATTCTGGCCAACAAGCTAACGGCCTCTGGTGTAACCATTCCAGCCCTTGAGCAGACACTGGTTGTCATCTACGCTATGAGCGATAAATTCAAGCTCACTCAAAGAATCGCACTCATGTCGCGAGATTGCAAGAAGCTTTCAGTCGTAGACATATTTGGCAAGTTCTTTGACCAAGAGAACGTTGATTCGCTAAAGGGACTCAAGATAAGAGAAGCCACTGGAACAACGCTGAAGCTCACGAAGGTGCTTGAAAAGATGGACATCAATGACGGTGAAGAAGACGAGGACAATGATACAGGAAGTCGCCCTTATGACTAAGATGGTTAAGAAATGGTTCAAGAAGAGAGCTGGACCAGGTGAAGCATCATATTCATCCAAGCGCGATCTCAAGGAGTATACATGCTATAACTGCCAAGAGAAGGGCCATCTCGCCAAGGACATGCACTAACCCAAAGGTAGAGGCCACTGAGAAGAAGGCGCTTTTCTCAGCTTGGGGAGAAGAAGATGATGAAGCTGACCTTCATGAAGGATTCCAAGGCAAATGTCTCATGGCCAATGCAGAGGCTCTCACCTCTGAGGTAAAAACTCCTGACTCCTTTCCTAATCGCTTGAATATGCTTGAAAAGAAAGACCTTATTAATATGATTAAGGGGCTACTAGAGGACACTGATGACTTAGAATCTCAAGTCACTGAATATGAAGAGGAAGTTGCTGAACTACGTAGTGAATGTCTTGACCTATCCACTAGGCTAGCTGAGAACGAGAAGGCCTTAGTAAAATCTAGGGAACTGAGTCTGATGACGAAATCCTGCGAGGGCTGCAAGGGTAAGCAACCTCAAGGGGGATCGTTAAAGGACCTAGAACTCAAGGTAGAAAGCGACTTAGGATTAATTCTTACTAAGATCACCGAATTAACTAAATCTGTTAATGAGAAAACCGTGAATGAAATTGTCTTTGTAAAAGCTAGACCTGGATTAGGATATGACGTAGACTCCTCCAAGTGCTCGAGTGCTGGTGAAAAGCTCACTAGAGAATTAAGTGAAAAAGTTGAAACCTTAGACAAGGCCCTTCAAATATGTAGAAGCAAGAATGAATTCTTAGAGAAAAAGTTTAAGGAACTTGAACAACCAGTAGGGAATGACAATCACAGGTTTCATGGGGAAAGGGCTCATAAGATGTATATGAGCCAAGCCCAAGGGAATGCCACAAACACAATAGATCCTAAGATTAAGGATAGGAAGTCCTTTAGACCTGGAAAGGGAAAATATGGTTATGTGAAGTACAACGAATGGTGCAGGTTTTGTGGTAAAAATGGTCACACTATACACTCTTGCAAGAAGAAGCAAGTGCTATGTAAAAAGTCATACAAGTCACCCACTCGTGCTACATGCGAAGTGAGTAGCTTGAATGAAACTTCTTACCTAGCGACTGCCTCTTCATCTAAAGGCCAAAGGCTCGATCGTAGTACTTCTCCTTATACTAACCAGAAAACTAATCCACCCAGAAAAGCTGAGCTTCAATGGGTTCCAAAAGTTTGATTGCTTATTTATAGGAAAACTTGAGCAGCGAGAGCAAATGGTACATAGACAGTGGCTGCTCATGTCACATGACTGGAGACAAGGAAAGATTACGAAGTTTTCAAGTATATGACAGTGGAGGCGTATCGTTTGGCGACAAGAGAACTAGAGAAATCACTGGACACGGGGAAGGTACATCTAAATGACAAGATAGAGATCCAGATGGTGAACTTTGTGGAGAGCCTTCTTTACAACCTCTTAAGCGTATCTAAACTCTGTGACGAGAGACCAAACGAAGTGACCTTCCCTACCTTGAAGTGCCTTGTGAGAAATGCCATTGGGGAGATCATACTAAGGGGGAAGCGAGTCATCAACACTTACATCTTCGACTCCAGCTTCATCCCAAAAGGTCACCTTTGTCTCGCTACTATTGAAGATCAAACAAAATTATGGCATCAACGACTAGGGCATGTAATCTTCGTCTTCTACATAAGTTGTGTGAAAAGGAGCTAGTTCGTGGTCTACCTCTTACCAAGATAGACAACTTGACACACTGTGCTAATTGTGTTAAGGGAAAACAAGTCCGAACTTCATTCAAAGCCAAGCAGAACGTCACAACAAAGAAGCCCCTTGAGCTTCTTCACATGGACCTCTGTGGCCCAATGCGCGTTCAAAGTCCTTGTTGAGGACGCTATATATTTGTGATCGTTGATGACTACTCTAGGTTCACGTGGACCTTATTCCTGCGCTCCAAGGATCAAGCCTCCTAGCGCTTCATAGAGCTGGTCGGCCTACTCGAAAATTCTCTATCTCTGAAGGTGCGGTCTATAAGATCTGATCATGGAACTGAATTTGACAATGGAGAAATGCTGAGCTACTACGTTGAAAGAGGGATTGCTCACAACGTCTCAGCTCCAACGGAGTGGTTGAAAGAAAGAATCGAATGCTAGTAGAGATGGCGCGCACCATGCTTCTTCAAAGTGCTGTCACTCCCTCTCTATGAGCTGAAGCGGTGAACATTGCATGCTACATCACCAACAGAGCTCTTCTACGCCCTTCTCTAGGAAAGATTCCTACGAGCTGATCAAGGGATATCCTCCAAGCATATCTCATTTTAGGGTATTTGGGATGCAGGTGCTACGTGCTGAACAATGGGAAAGATAATTTAGGCAAGTTTGATGCACGAAGTGATGAAGCCATCTTTCTTGGCTATGTCCCAGCAAGCAAAGCGTACAAGGTCTTCAACAAAAGAACAAGAACCTTCGAGGAGAGCATACACATAGTGTTTGATGAAAGCGCCTTCCTCACTTCCTCGACAAACACTTCCGATCCATTCCCAGAGGTCGCCTCCTTTGAAGACCCTTCAGATATTGATCAAGCACCTCATCAGAAAGCCTTAAACACACTCGCCCCTTCATATATAGTCTCAGTTCCTCAGGCCCTGACTCAGACAGTGATAACGAAGGGCCTTCTACCTCAGACATTGATTAGAACACAGAGCCTCCCACTAGAGCTTTTCAACAACAAGGTGCTCATCCTCCAACGAACATGTTCACCCGAGTCCATCTGGGATTCACACTCGCACTCGTGTAGCTCGACTAGCTCCTCCAGAGACAATCGTTGAAGCACTTGATGAAACAACTGAGGAAACCAGCCTTTGTGCCTTCAACGCATTCGTCTCTCTCATTGAGCCTAAGAATATCAAAGAAGCCATCCTCGATCAAGATTGGCTGGCTTCCATGCAAGAAGAGCTTCATGAGTTCGAGCGAAACAAAGTCTGGTGCCTTGTTCCTAAGCCCTCCAATTGCACCATCATAGGCACTTGTTGGGTCTTTCGCAACAAGCTCGATGATTCAGGAGCTGTGGTCAGAAACAAAGCACGTCTGGTAGCACAAGGGTACAACCAACAAGAAGGGATCGATATGACGAGACCTACGCCCCAGTTGCCAGATTATAGGCCATTCGACTTCTTATTGCCTTCTCTTCGCACAAGGGCTTCAAGCTCTTTCAAATGGATGTGAAGACGGATTTTCCCATGCTGTGATCAATGAAGAAGTGTACGTGAAGCAGCCCCAGGATTTGAAGACTCGAATCACTCAGAGCACGTTTATTTCCTAGACAAGGCCCTCTATAGGTTAAAGCAAGAACCAAGGGCATGGTATGAGTGCCTCTCTGAGTACCACCTCGCCAACAACTACAAGAGATGAACAATCGACAAGACGCTCTTCATCCAGGAACATGAAGGCGACATCCTAGTGGTCAGGTATATGTTGATGATATTATTTTTGGTTCAACTAACATGTCACTTGTAGAAAAATTCAAAGACGTGATGAGTAGCAAGTTCATCATGAGCATGATAGGGGAACTCAACTTCTTCCATAAACTGCAAGTGGTGTAAAAGGCTGAAGGCATTCAAATTCATCAAAAAAAGTATCTAAGGGAGATCATAAAGAAGTTTGGAATGGACAATAGCAAGCCCCTTCACACTCCAGTGTCCACATGCACTAAGTTAGACGCAAACCTTAACGGCCCCAAGGCAAATGAAACACTCTATAGATGTATGATAGGATCTTTAATGTACTTAACTACCTCTAGACCCGATATTGTTTTTGCAGTGAGCTTGTGTGCACGTTTCCAATATGATCCAAGGGAGTCGCACATCGCCATCATCAAGCGTATCCTTCGTTATCTAAAAGGGACTGCTAATCTTTGTTTATGGTACCCTAAGAACTGCGATTTTACCCTTGTTGGATACACAGATGCTGACTATGCAGGATATCTAGTTGATCAAAAGAGCACCTCATGTATGCCACAATTTCTAGGCCCTTGTCTCGTTTCATGGGGCTCTCGCAAACAGAACTCAGTAGCTGTGTTCACCACCGAGGCTGAATACATAGCAACCACTTCTTGTTGTGCTCAACTCCTATGGCTCAAGCAATAACTCACTGACTTCGGGAATCTCAATGGGCTCGATTGAAATAAGGTGTGACAACACAAGCGCGATCAACATCTCAAAGAATCATGTGCACCACTCTTGAAACCAAGCACATTGACGTGCGTCATCACTTCCTTCGAGATAATGTGTAGAAGAAGCACATCGAGATCCCATTGCAGAACTGAGGATCAAATATCAGACATTTTCACCAAGGCCTTGAACAAGGAACCATTCATCAAGCTAAGACTTCACTTGGGCTTGATCCCCTTTCACTAAGCATCTCCTTGCACGTAAGCCTTCTCCCTTGATCTTTTGTAAATTCAATGCTCCTTTTAATCTTGGGAACCTAGGACTAGTATGTGCGCGAACCTAGCCTATACTCTTAGGGGTATTCGTCCTTCGCATGCTCTGTGTGATGCTAAATGATAAATTCTTAGTTAGGCCCTCTCTAGGATGGCACTATTGCTTGCTAAAACTTGATCCATTTGCATGCTATTCATTTTCAAGCTCTTATATATATGCACGATGCTCGCTTCTTAAGCTCATAATCAAGCCCCCCAGATATGATTCGTGCTTACAGATCAGTCCCTTAGCCTTGATCTTAATGTTACGTTCCCTATGACCATATAAGCCACAACTGGGAATATTCATTGAGATGACAAAAAGCCTACCCATATATGCTTAGCACTTCTTGTTTTTAAAAGAGCTTTTTTGTCCCTTTGTGTGTGTGAGTTTATTATGTGCTTAAGCGAGTTAACTTATCCTACTGAGAATGGAAACTGAGACACAGTACGTCCTAGTATGGGGACCGAGTAAGTAGAAGAGATCACAAGCGCAGCGTTTGAACTACATATCCTTGGGGACCGAGTAACACATATTAGAGTGAAGTGCAGATAACTTCAGGAACTGAGTATAGGGACCGATAGAATGTTAGGGACCGAGCGTCTCAACGGGTGACTATCTTCTAGGCACTCATTACTCACCAGCCTACCAACGGTCACATGCATGTGCGATAAACGAGGCGCCGTTCCAAATCTGAATTATGGCTGTTGTGATTCGACCGTTCGACCCTCTCCATAAATAGCCCCTTCAACCAGATTCAGCCTCCTTCACTACCTCTGCAACTATTCACTCTTCTTCAACCCTCTCTCTTCCAAGCACTGAACGCTCACACCCTGCAACTCTTCACCACTCCCCCTCTCTCTCCTTCACAAATTCCACTCTCTCAAACACAGTAATGGCCAACCCAATGAACATTGACCCCGTTAAATGGGCTGAGTTCCTCAAATTCTAGGAGTTCATGGAGAGCTCCAAAGTAGCCGCTCCTGTTGCTCCCTCTTCCTCCGTACCACCAGCTCTCCCTGACTCAGCACCACCAAAGCCCCTCTCTCCAATTCTAGAGAAAGTGCCTAGTCCTCTGCCCTCACATACCGCTCACTCCAACCCTACAACACCCATGGAGGAAGAACTAATGAACCTTGTCATTCACCCTGTCTCCTCCATTGACTCCACCGAGCACACTCCCTCCGCCTCCAGACATGAAGAATTCATCCATCACCAGCCTGACATCACATCCACCACCCTTGCTCTCACTACTCCTCCCTCTCCACCGCCTCAGACATCCCTCAAACGAGCCTTAGCCATCACGCCCTCTTCAACCACCCAGAAATGACAAAAGAGGATCGCCCTTCCTGAAAGGGACGAGTCCTTCAGTCTCCCACCTGCCCACGACATTTCTCGACTCGAGTCGTCATTGAGCCACTAATCATCGACCAAGGCTTCTAGTCTAGCCTCAACCCTGCAGAGTTTGATGTCGCTGCAGCCGTCGCCTCCTCGAGCGAACTCGCTGGTCAGAGCTCGAGGTGGAGCCCTTCACCGTCGACTACGATGAAGTGCACAAGTTCTACAACGCTCTTGCTGTTATGACCCCTATCCCGGGCCATCTCTACTCTGTGGCCCACATTCCTTGGGGAGACGAGCCCAAGACGTTGAACGTCAAGCTTCTGACGAAGGTGCTCGATCTTCCAACGGGTGAAGGGTACACATCTCTTCCGAAGAAGAACTAGCCCTCTGGAAAGGGCGAGACGTTGGAACTGCTGGTGGGGAAGTTGCACCCTAAGGAGATCAAGACGCACATGCTGAGCTTCGGCACAAAGCTCATCCACTATGTCATGCTGCGCAACATCATTCCTCACCAAAAGAAGCGCGGTATTGTCACCATCGTTCATGTGTGTCTCCTCCGAGAAGTCATCGAAGGAAGTCTGATAGACACGCCGCGACTCATCCTCTCCCACATGCTAACGGTGAAGATGCATAAGAATCACACGCTTCCCTACCTCCACATCGTCAAGAAGCTCATGCTAGAGCTAGGGATCTACAGGTCGACCAAGGAGACGCCCTGCGAGAGTATAATCAATGAGACTGGGCTGCACCGGCTACTCAAGCATGCCAGTATGGATGCGCCGGTTGAGAAGCTCCTCCTTGGCTCCACTCACAGATCTGAGCCTAAGCCCGATCCCAAACCAAAGCCCGAATCCTCAACCCCTCCCAAATCTGAACCCAGACCTCGCCGAATTAAGAGCCCTTTGAAGGATCCCAAGCCCCTGCTACCGCCAAATATGAGCTCAGAGGAAATTCAGCGTCGCACCTTGGAAGCTGTACTTCAGACGAATCGGCATCTATCAGGGCTTAAGCATTTGCTTGACTATCTTCATCATGTCAAGGCACTCATGATCGTCCCCATACAAGAGACTTGCGAGGACGACTACCAGGATGATTATTAGTGGGAATAGGTGTGGTATCAATTCCCCTAAGGCCCCTTAGAAAATCCAAAGCTTCTCTATTATTCTTGTCATTTTTGCTCTTTATGGCTGTTTTTATGTGTGATCTTCAATTTTATCAATGAATTGCTAGTTTTTGGTTCACTTATCTGCTTGCTCTAGTGCGTACTGAGATAGGGCTAGACTTATTGCGTTTTATTTCGTATCACTTACTCATTCCTCTAGAAGGCAAGCACGTTCTACACTTAGTTTCCCTTGATTAATATTACGCATTCCTTTTTACATGATGTCAAAAGGGGGAATATTACAGGCATAGGAGTTATTTACCTTACGGGGAACTAGAACATATGGATTTAAAGGGTGATGCTTATTACTTGTTCATTGATTAAGGGGGAATTGAAAGCTACTACTTTTCTCAGCTCTATAATATGCCTATGCCAGGATTCTAAGTTTGTCATCATTAAAAAGGGGGAAATTGGTAGTTGTATGAACTAGCCCCTTAGTTCGTACAACTGATAATGCCTTAGTTTTAATGATAACAACCTACCTTATGAACTAATATGTGTATTGAGTGAGATATCGCAGGAAATTGATAGGCCTTTGAGTTACATAGGAAGCTAAAGCGTGGCAAACAATGAGCTTAAGAGAAGAGACAAGAGCGAGTTCAGCGAGAAGACTAGCGCTCAAGGAGCTTAACTAGGTGCAAGGGAACCGAAGGATACTGAAGGGGACCGAGCATTGAGAGTGAAGGATCGAGCTGCACAAAGTGACGCGCTACACAAGGAGGACGCACTCAAGGGGACCGAAGACGCTCAAGGGGACCGAGCACGTATTTATGGAAAGAAATCTTCCTTGAAGCTAAAGAAGGAAATAGAGCTAAAGAAGGAAAGAGTTGATTCGCCAAGAGATTTACCAGATTCGAGATCTTAACAGTTGAAGCTAGTTTGTCATTATATTCGGCTAGTTTAGATTTAATACTTTATTTATTATTATTCACTTTCTTTTAGGTAATTAGTTTCCGGTGATTCAGCCATAGTATAAGTAGTTTAGTGTATTATCCTTATACTATGGTTGTTGAACTAGAGAGAGAGAGAGTTCATCTTGATTTAGAGCTTAGGCAATAGCTAGGAGAGTTGAGAGAAACTAAGAACTGTATGTTCGCCTAGTTGTTGTAAGTATCAAGAGAAATCAAATCAACCAACGTTTTGGAATTGAAGTGTTTATTAGTTCTTAGTCTTATATTCCGCACAAAAGATCTTATCTTTAGTTAGACTAAGTTCTTCACGATCCACACATATTGTCCTTAATGGTTAACTATCATAGTTCTTTTGTTAGGACAATCCCTCATATAGTGACACTTTCCCTTACACTTGAAACATTCTATGCTACTAGATGAAGGAGTAGAAGAGGGATTAGAAACATTCCTTTTTGGTCCTTGCTAGGGAGCGGGGGCTGCCATAGGAGGGTAGGACGAATTATCTTGCTCCATCCTTGCTCCTCCTTGTTCATATGGAGTGCTCCTCGGTGCCTCACGTCCATAGGCTGGTGGTGGCCGAACATTGCTGCGCCATTTGTTGTTCGACGAACTTGGCTTATTCCTGATGATGGTGAAGCTTGAACTTTGTCTCCACCTTAATGGCTAGATGTAGGAGCTATGTAACGTTGTTATAAGGATAGAAGCCAACCTCATTAGACAAGATAGGGTTATGAATTCTAAGGTACCTTGCCATGGTTGACTCTTCGTCTTGAACAACACTTGCTTTGGCCATAGCCATTTTCATGGCATTGAATGTCTCCTCCACACTCATTGAACCTTGTTTGAGATTCTCAAGCTTTTTTCGAAGGTCTCAGGTGTGGTGTGAAGGCACGAATCGAGTTCTCATAAGGGCCTTCATTTGTTCCCAAGAGACTACATCCGGGTCTAGTGCACGCCTCCTATCGTTCACCAAGTTGTTCCACCATGTCATTGCGTAACCATGGAACTGTAAGGAGGCTAATTGGACCTTTTTAAGCTCGGGGAAGTTGTGACATGACCAAATTTGCTCTATCTTCATCTCCCAATCCATGTGGACATCTCGATCACACTTTCTCTAAAAAGGTGGTATCTTGACTTTCACCTTCCCTATACCGTCTTGCTCTTGCTCTCGGCCTCCTTCCTCACGTCCTCTTTGATGTGGACCTCCTCTCCATCCATCATAGTCCATGCCACCGCCACGGTAATCCTGAAATTCATTAGCAAACGCAAGCCTATAGTTAGGATAACTGGGTGAAGGAGTGTACTCCCATTGAACATAGGCCGGTTTAGGGTATTGGGGCGGGGCCTAAAGTGTTGGATGTAGGTTTGAGGGTCTGGAGGAGTCATGGTGTAGATCGGTGGAGGTATGGTGTGGGAGGACATGGGGGGATAAGGTAGTTCCCCGGGAAAGGAATGCATAGGCTGGCTATTCCCGGCAGCTTATAGGTCACGTGAGTATGGGTTCCTTGGGGTTTAGTAGGAGGGTTTGAGGAATCTCCTATCTCATAATGGGGGCCTATAGATGTTAGGGTGGGTAAGGCAGGGCAAGCCTTAACGGATTTGATCATGGCATTCATCCTATCAAGATTGTCATTCATCTTCTTGAATATAGCAACCAACTCCGGGTGAATGGGGGATGGGCTCCCTTGATCTCTTGTAGGCGACCTAGACATGATCAAAGACAAGTAACCTTGTTAAGTTAGACAATAATAACTTCTCACAAGTGTTTCCCCAGCCAATAGGTGTATCACACAACTCTCTATTGCCGATGTCACTAGCTTGTTGATGGATTGTCTTGTATGGATCAAGATGCCCCTAATTTGAATGTTTGAACCAAGCCAACAATATAGAAGGAGTTAAAAATATCGACTATAGTAGGGTAGTCGAATAAAAATGGAATCAACACTTTTAGTTAATGAAGAGACTCAAAGCTACTACAAGAAATTTTAATGCAATAACAAGTGTTCAATTGAAGGCTATTTAGACTCAAGAAGGACAAAAGAGATGTACCTTAGCCCGGGTGTAGCTTGAACTAGTGAAGTTGTCGAGCACTAGCCTTGGAGAAGGTGATTTGTGAGGGTTAGGGCTAGGACTGCAGGCGGGGAATTAGGGTTTGGGTGGTGATCGGCGTCAAGCTTGTGAGTGGCCGCATGGGTCGTAGGCGGGGAATTAGGGTTAGGCGTGCGCGCGCACGTAGAGTGAACGCCGAGCGAGCACTGGATGACCGTCGAGTGATCGCTAGGGTTAGCATCTTGAGTGTGTATGCGTGAGCGTGGGATGAGTGTCGTCAAGTCTCTAGGGTTAGCGCCGCAAAGATGGCACTAGGGTTTGTGTCTGGTGATCGCTAGGGTTAGCATGCGAGTGTCGCTGGTGTGCGCGCAATAGCCGAGGAAGGGGGCTTGCGTGCTGGGTAGGTGTACGCGCAAGTGATGCAAGGCTGGGGTGATGTCTTATGAACTTGCCAGTGGAAGCGCTGAACCTGCCGGCGCTGTGCAAGGAATGCCAAGCTAGGGTTTTGGAATGCGCGGCGCTTGACATTTTGGGTGAGCGACGCTTGCTTGGGCTAGGGATGGGGTACTTAGGGTTGGTAGGACTAGGGAATAGGAGAGGCGCTTCATATGGTTCACTGAGGGTCGGTCCAAGGGCACATGGAAATCCCTTCACGACGTACTCTATGCGATGAACCCGACCGGCGTTTTTGTGAACCTGGCCGAGGAATTAGTGAACTTTGCCGAGAAAACTATGAACCTGCGCATTGATGTTGATTGAGCGATGGTTCTTTGGGATGCAATGGAGTGAGCCTAGCTTGATGATGATCTTATGGTTTACACTTAAACTAATTACAGAACTATCCTAAAAGAAATAATTAGAGCCTTCTTTTCTTTTCTTTTTTTTTGAAAGACACCTATCTTTTTTGTTTGGCGTCTCATTTTCTTTTTTTATCTCTTTTTTTTACTCTAATTAATATAAATAACTAAAACTGATGAGGTGGACAAATAACTTAAATTGAAGAAAAGAAAATAAACACAAAATCACAATAATTGCTAAATGACGGTTCTTGCAGTTTTCAATGGTGTTAGTTGCCTCCCTCCCAAGCACGTCGTTTGGCAGTTCACAATGGGTAGTTAGGCAGTTACTAGGCATCTTAGGAGTTGTTTGGCTGGGTCGAATCCACACCAATAGAGCAATGAACTTAGGTGGCCTCTGTTAGGGTTTCCGAATTTGGATGCGGCTAGATGGGTTTGCGACTAGGGTTTTGGCACCTCTTTGGCTAGAACCTTCAAACCTCACGTAGCACAAGCTTTGTCGAGCCTTTGGACACACCTATACTACAAGTGACTCAAAGACAAAAACTCAAAAATCAGAAATAATAAGGTAGAGCTCGGTTAGGGTTTTTTCTTCATTCACCACCAACAATGGAGTGTTAATGATGAATTTGGAAAGGTTTTGGAGCCAGCCTAGCTCTGATACCAATTGATACGATATGCGCAACGAATTGGCATGATCTAGGCTCCAAACTTTGAACAAAGACAAGCTCTACAACCAAGCAAAAGATGAACACAAAAATCAACAACAATGGAGCTGAAACCGATTGAATGGATGATGAATTAGGATAAGAAGAATCCCAACAACACCATGAAAACACCCTTGACTAGAATCGGCCAAGAACCCCTTCAAAAGGTTGATGAACCCCTTCTTCTACAACCTCACACGCCGGTATGGAAGCCTTTGCACGAGGAGGGGGCTTATAGAGGTTGATAGCACCAACTCTTGATAGAAATTGACACACACAAGCCAATTAAGCTGCAACTCGACAATCTCTCAACTATCACCTTCAAGCACTCTTGATGGAGAAAGAAAGGAAACAAACAGATTGGTTTTTGGATGCAAAATAATGTGTTTACAAATGACAAGAAAGGGGGCTTTTATACTCCTAAGGAGGACCGACTTCCTTTTCCTAAAAACAGTCCTAAAAGGGAAAGAAACACACTTAAAATATCGTCTAAAAAACAAGCCAAAACAAAGCTAACAAGTTGCCTTAAAACACACACAAAACACAACTAGAAATTGTCATTAACCAAGTACAACTTCATGGGTCATCCTCAACATATTGATGGCCTTCTAAGTGCTCCTCCATGATCAACAAGGTCCTCTCTCCAATCTCGGGAGGTTCATCTTCATGTGCAACAAGTTCCTTGAACAAGAGATAGGTGATTACCTTGTTCAAGTCTTAACCTAGCTGCTTAGCTTTAGACCTTGTAGTTGGACTATATATTGTGGGAATTGGAGCTGGGGTTGGGGCTGGGGTTTGTGACCTAGATGATCCTTCATCACCTATTCACCTTGTTGGATCGTGTATGAATCTTCTAAAATAGCGCTTAAGCTATATTCTAGCTTAAACACTTAAATATAGAATAGGAAGAATAAAACAATAAAAGCTCGATAACACTTGCAAGGATTTTTCCAAGGTGGGAACCCTAGACTTCTACAAAGATCGGGATGAAACTCACCACTAATCTTTATGCTTAACGAGTTCACTTTACAAATTTTAGAACAACACTCTATAACTCTCCTCTAGCTCTCTAGTGTTTTCACTCACATTCTCTCAAAGCTCAACTCCTAAACAACAAAGCTACCTTTCTCAGCTCTTACAAGTGAACACTCTCGCAAGCTAGTGATCTCTAAGTAATGTATGATGTGGGACTAAATTTTACAATCACTATGCATAAGCAATTTATAGAGCTACATAACTAAATCTAATTACGCACGCCTCTATAGCTTATCCTCCAAGAAACACGCCATCTCATCAATCCGTGCGCTTGAGCTTCTCCGCAACGGAGTTCTATGTGCATGTGCTTCTTTGCTTGATGATCCGCTTGTCCATGTCAATGATATGTGCTCTTTTATATTTTTCCATGTTAGTGATCCCCGGAACTCCACTTTGCTAAAGTAGAAAAGTCTAACAACCTCCAACTCTCCTCTTTTCTCTTTAGCTCTAGCTTCACCTTCCTTCCTTTCATGAAAAAAAACTATTTGAATGCTTCAATGAACCACTGGAATCCTTCCATGTGCTTTAACGATGAACACTTGATCAGCTTCACTTGTTTCACTTCACTTATTTCGCAGCTCGACTCTCGCTGAGCAACGCGACCTTCAGGCTATGTTATTACAGCCTTGGTGAGACTCAGCTTTCCCCGCTAGGCTCAAGCTCGACACTTAGATGGTTAAGTTGGACCTTATTGTCTTTAAAATAGACCTAAAACTCCTCGAGTATATCATGTTAAGCTTAAAACACACAACAATCATTGAACAAAATGTTTTGTGATTATCAAAGTAAGAGAACTGGTTAAGCGCGACTTAGCCTTAACCAACAATTTCCCCCTTTTTGATGCTAACAAACCTATACAGGACTAAACATTTTCATACAAACTCAGTTAAACTCAATAATATATCGAGTTCGTTCAACATACTCAGTTAAGCATATAAGCGATATACTTATACTTCAACAATTCTTAACGCATTATATTTTGTGCCCTTTTAGACCAAGACGATCTAATTCATAACTCAATTTTGACATATGGAGTATGAAACTTGTTCACCTCCGTATGCAACCTATTCACTTCCCCCATTTAACATCATCAAAAAAGTCACACTTAATTCTATATAGGGAAGTAAATTAAGAAGCACAATCAAGCTCAACTCAACAACATGCACAAGTAGCAGTAGGACCAGTTAAGCAAGATTGTAACCAAGAAAGAAGCAAAAACTCTAATCATCAGAAAGCATACTTATATTCCAATAAAATCCGTACACCTCATTGTGGAAGGAATCCTAAAAGTTCTAGCAAATACTTAGCACTTAAAATAAACATAAAAGCATGATTAACAATAACTCAAATCATCGACTACTCATAAGAGTGATAAATTGTTCTAGTAGCTCGGTTAATTTGGTTAAGCATGACACAAGACCAACAATCGTCTTAGTCATCATATCGATGTGTGCTTGAATGGCCTTCTCAACCCTATAAATAGCATGTTGAGAAGTCTCTAGTTCGTTTCCATTGGTAAGCCCCTTGGGATGCTTCTGTTGCTTCTGTGGCTACTCCTCCACTATTACCGCTTTCGCTTTGGACGAGGAGACCATTGCTTCCATGATCTCGCACATCAGAACATAGTCAAACACCAACTCTATGTGTGGCTGATAGATCTGAACTGAAAGCATCCTCTTCTTTACGATGTGAGGAAAGACAAGGTAGTGAGATGTATTAGCTCGACTAAAGATCATGTGGTTGAACATCAGTTGAGTTGTGTTGATAGACTCGTAGGACAAGGCACGCTCCATAATACAACAGCCGGAGATAGTGACCGCGTCGAGGTTTTGATGGGGATGTGTCATATTTAGGACAATGAAGAAATCAAGAAGCTGCTTATATTAGGGATAAGAGTGGGTCTTCAATACTTGAGGCACATTCTTCCCAAATACCTTCTTCTTGATGTACCTTGAGATCTTAGGCCAGTTCTTCTTGTATAGCTGGTGAAAGCCTTCTACACGCTCGAGCCCAATCATCTTGGCAAATTCTTCGAGCTAGAAGTACTTGTTCTTACCCTTCCAGATGATGTAAATCAGATCGAATGAGCGCTCGCCAGCTTTACTTGTTTCACTTCACTTATTTCGCAGCTCGACTCTCGCTGCGCAGCGCGACCTTCGCGCTATCTTATTTCAACCTTGGCAAGACTCAGCTTTCCCCGATAGGCTAAAGCTCGACCGTTATATGGTTAAGATGGACCTTATTGTCTTTAAGCTAGAGCTAAAACTCCTCGATTATATCATATCAAGCTTAAAAACCACAACAATCATTGTGGAGTGTGCCTTGTGTCACGACTAGTTTCTACAACATCGACACGTGGACATAGCATCTCACTCATCTAAAACTGCTCAAACTTTCTAAATATATATCCCGCTCCTCTTCAATGAATGAGAATCAGATTTTGGGAGGCTGGGAGGCTTGCTAACTTCCTTATCAACGAGAAGCTTCTCACTAGTTGAGATTTATAGCTTCGTAATCCTTTTCATATCTTACAAGATACTTCAATTTTTCTTATATATTCATCTCGTTTATCTCAATAAAAGTAGAAGAGTCGAGCTTTTCGCATATCTTGTCTTGGGGAGGGGTTATTTGGCATTCTTTATATTAATAAAGATTTTTCATGGGCTTTCAAATATCTCTTAAGAATCTATGGTATATAATAAATTAGGAAAATAGAATGAAATCCTAATAAGATTTTCGGTGGAGAATAAGATTTTGTCTTTGTATTAGAAAATAATAATTTACTGGAAGATAATTAATTTAATCAATGAGAAGAGAAGAGAGAATAGTGAGAGCCAATGAATTTTTGACAAATAAATGGAGAGGAGGGAGAATAATAGCAATCAAAAAGAAAAAAAAATTGTTTAATATGTAGAACATATAATATAGATTCAAATTATTGCATGTTTGACTCTTTGGGAAGAAATATAGTTCATAATAATATTTATTATATTAAAATAAAATGTCTATATATGTTTAATATAGTTATAAATTGGAAAATGAAAATAATCTAAATTTGTAAAAGCATTTTTAAAATTTTAAATAATTAATCTATTTTTAGAAGAATCAATTACATTTAATAAATTAAATAGATTAAAATAATATTATCCTAGCAATTTGTTCCGACAAATATGGTTTAAAATATAAAAGATAGACAAAAGTAGGGCCAATAGGAGAAGAAAAATTGGATAAAATTAAGGAAAAGGCATAAAAAGAATAGCTTTAATATACATGTGATGACATTGATTTTGAAAATTGCATTTTATGGCTTTGGGTTTTTATGTCTACAAAATTGAATTCTTGAGGAATGCGACACCCAAAGTTTAAATTTAATAACATTTTCTTACGCAAATAATGACACTATTTTTAAAGGGGAAAGTGTCGGGTTAGAATGGAAGTACGGATGAAATTTAGAATGATTTTTGATAGGCACATCTATGACGCGTCTATAAGCATAAATTTAGCAATATTTTACTAGATTTATGGGTGTTATTACGATGTATTTGATCCATTCCATTATCGTGAGCTATATCATATGTCTGATTCGAGATATTTCTGGAGCTTCTTAGAGATAAAGAGGAGCAAAGGAAGGAGAGAGGATGATGAGGAGGGGATTGAAGATCATAAAGAGCTATAGGAGTTGAAGAAGGAAGAAGAGTCGTCGACGGCCACCTATATCTATCGAGGCCTACCGATGAGATGTTCAAGCAAATCCAACAGAGAACCCATCGGCGCTAGTCGATGACTATCGGCGCACTCCGCGGAACAGAAAATTCAAGTCTTTATTTCTATATTTTAGTTGCAATTCCTTCAAATTTAATTTTTTATTTTGTGTTTTCCTGAGTTATTTTAATTAATTTAGGGTTATCCTATATAAAGGCTTTAGAATTATCTTCTTAGAGGAGACACATTCTATGCTTTAGGTTACGTGTAGGTTTTTTACCTTCGTTAAGAACGGATCAAGTAGCTTTGATCGGCTAACACTTATAAAAGAGTAGCTCGATCAACTCTCTTAAGTGTTTTGAAGATATAAAAGTTGAAAACACGTTTAAGCTATTCTAAACTCCAAGATAAACGGAACAAGCTAGAAAGCTAGTGTGTTAGTGTTGGGGAAGAGGAGTTTAGCTACAATACTTTGAACTTAAAATTGGTAGATGATAAGTTCGGCTCAAATGCATGATTTTCCCCAAGGTCAGAACCCTAAGCTTCTACTAAGCTCGGGATAAAACTCAACACTAATTATATTATATTAATCAAGAGTCATTACAACGATTCGTAACTCTCTCTCTCTCAACACAATCTACGTTCATCTCAATACAAGTGATCCTCTCTACTCTTAAGATGATTTAGACCACACACTAACCTCACGCGACCTTGGCTAAGAGTAGCTTTCCTGTAGCTACAATTCATACCAATTTGTTCTTACTTTCTCCTCTCAGCAAGTGATGTTTTCCCTAAGCACTCAGCTCACTAGCTTTCTCTCTAAAGCCTTTAGATCTCTTTGCTCTTATCATCTCTCGTGTGCCTAACATCACCTATTGCACATGTTAGTTTGAGCTTGCTCAGACTAATCGCTCGTTTTGTTTTGATGATGATAAACACTATATTTGATCTATGTTCTGTTTTCTAAGCATTACAGGAATAGCTTAAGAAGCCAAAAGAGTCACTTCGACCAAGAGAACAAGCTAAAGACTAGCTTTGAGCATTGCAAAGATAGAGAATATTGCAAAAGCAGTCTCAATCAACTCTAAAAGGAAGAATCATAATTCTGAAGTGAAGATGTGAAGAGTGTTGAAGGCAAAGGACTAGCACAAAGACAAGGAGAGTCGTTGTCGGCTAGTGTATCCAGTGCTTCAACACCAGAGAAATCGAAGTAAAGAGAATCTTCCCAAGTGGCTTATGCTACATCAGCGTGTAGAGGATTCAGACCAGTAATGGGAAAGGCGTGTCAGGATAGGCGAATGTGTTTCTTCCTATGGAGAGCGAGGAGCATGGATCGTTAGCATAAACGGATTGAAGGGTAGTTGTGCGACGCAGATTGCCAGTGTGGCAAATTTTGTTACAGGTTTGTTGCCCAAGATAAAGGAGAATCTGTGCAGGAGCTTCCTGGTAGATTAGTCATATGGATTGCCAAGGTGGCAATCTTCTTTATTACAATATTTTATATGGTTTTCTAACTTTGGGAATAAGTTTAAGATTTATATAAATAGTTACAGTAGTTGTATGCATTCGCACATGCTTGGAAAACCTCACGAAGGAGAGAAAGTCTAGATATCACAATCACAACAGGATCAGGAAAGCATGGGAGTTAGTACGTTGAGCGTCTTGGAGGGATGCAACAGGATTGAATGCTGGGAAGTTAGTAAGGTTGAGTGTTTGGGGCACGATTTTGATTTCTGAGGGAGCGAGTGTTGTCTATACAACTTGAGAGAAGCAATTCTTGTAAGAGAGATGAATGTGATTGTAGTGAGTGGAGTGTTATAAGGCCTTGTAATTCTCTGTTCATTATAATCTATATATCATTGAGTTTCATCCCGGGCATGTATCATTTTCAAGGGTTCTCACTTTACCAAGTCTCTATGTGCATATTGAGCTAAACCTTTCATTTAATCATCTAAGGTTCATATTGTGGCTTTCCCTCTTTATTACGCATTTATATTACACTCGCTCTGTAGCGCGATGTGCTTACTTGAATGCATAAGACTCACTTTTAAGTGTTTTTAACTTCCGCATATCTTAAACACTAAAGCAAGTTAATAGAGGTACTCTTCCATAAGAGATAGTCGATTCAAAGCTACTCTATAAAGGTTTTCAACAAGTGAATCACTTCTATATTACTCTCTTTGTTGAGAGCTATGCTTTGGATACTAGCTTAATAGCTTTTGTTCATTGAATATAGAGTAAGTGTAACATTCACGAATATATCTTGTTACACTCGCTTTTATCTCGATCCTTAACTCGTTAAAACCCACAATTGGTATCATATCACAAGTTGCTAATATGCATTGATTGACACTCACTAACTATATATATAAATATATATTGTTGTGAATCAAGAAGGACATGGAATATGAAACCATGATGAGACTCGTTAAGAAGTATTTCAAAGAACAAAGCAATTCCAAGAAAATGAAACAACCGGCTAAACAACAAAACAAAGCCAAAAGTGTTCAAAATCATGATTCAAGCTCTCTCCCTCACCCAAGCTCATCCTGCTTAATGGCAGAAGAAGGCCTAGGCACATAGGTCAACACCGAAGATGAAGGTAAGAGTCGGTGGTATATCGATAGCGGGTGCTCTTGTCTTATGACATGGGAGTCCTCTCTTCTACTCTCGCATCATGCTAAAAATGGAGGTAGTGTATCCTTTGGAGACAAGAAACAAGGTAAAATCATTGGCAGTGGTAGTGCTCACCTCGCTAGTGCTATCAAAGTGCAAAATGTTAATCTTGTCGATAATCTTAAATTTAATCTTCTTAGTGTAGATCAACTATATGACCAAGGGGGAAATGAGGTTACATTTAACACAATATCTTGCGTTGTGAAAAATGCTAACCAAGAAATCTTGCTTAAAGGAAAGCAAGTTGGCAATACATATCTTTTTTATCATGAATTTTCCACAGCTAAGCAGATGTGTCTCGCTACTCTCCAGGAGCAGTATAATCTCTGGCATCAGCGATTGGGACAGTAGATGTGTCTCGCTACTCTCCAAGTTAGCTGGTACTCTCCAGGAGCAGTCCAAAGGTCTTTTGCGAGGTCTTCCCCAAATTCAGCCAGAATCAATGACCTCCTGCGCAAAATGCTCCAAGGAAAAAGGAACGAGATGTTCAGTCCCCCAGAAGAAAGTTGTGTCCACCAAAGCACCCCTTGAACTTAAACACATGGACTTGTGTGGACCTATGCGAACATAGAGTAAGGGAGGTAATAGATACATTTTTGTTCTTGTTGATGATTTTTCACGTTTCACTTGGACTCTCTTTCTAAAGAATAAGAATGAAGCATTTGGTTCTTTTCATGAATTAGCTTCTCTCTTAGAAAGGAATCTAGGACTCCCTATTTGAACAATTCGCTCTGAAAATAGGACAAAATTTAAGAATAAGGAGTTCCTCACCTTTTGTAGAAGTAAAGAAATTGAACATAATTTCTCAGCTCCTTATACTCCAGAACAAAATGGTGTAGTTGAACGTAAAAATCGAACTCTGGAATGGCTAGGACCTGGCTATTATCTAGTGGTTTACCATCTAGCTATTGGACTCAAGTTGTAAGCACAGGAAGTTACGTTATTAATCGTTCTATGCTTAGACCTTTGCTTGATAAGACTCCCTATGAATTGCTTAAAGGACAAACACCTAATATTTCACATCTAAGGGTGTTTAAATGCAAGTGTTTTTGTTCATAATAATGGAAGAGGCTCTTTAGGAAAGTTCGATACAAGAAATGATGAGGATGTATTTTTGAGCTATTCGCCAGCAAGTAAAGCATACAGAGTTCTCAATAAGAGAACCATGAAGATTGAAGATAGCGTTCATGTTAAGATTGATGAGAGACTTGTTGATACTAGTGCAGCCATAAGTGAAGATCCGTTTATCAAGGTTAATCAATCTCTATCCCCTATCTCGTCTTCTTCTTCTCCTACTTTTGTGGATCCAGATTCAGGTAGCGAAGATGAAGAGGATGGCAGTACTAATCTTCCTTTAAGCAATGATGTTGTACCAATAGTCGCTGAAGGTCAAGCGAGTACAACGAGTCTAGCGAGTCCAGAGTCGGTCTGTACTGATACATCCGATGAGACTCCCTTGCCAGTGACTCTAGAAGACTTTCAAGCAAATCCAGGAGATGCAACTGAAAGCTCGCATACAGCTTAAAGAAAGACCATTGTTCTTACACTTCCTCATTCTACTCAAATTGATGTGAGAAATTATCAACAGATGAAGGATCACCCAGTAACCAATATCATATCCTTATTTGATTCAGGTACGCAGACTCGCTCCAGTTCTGAATGTCATTATTTGATTTGTGCCTTTGTTTCGCTCCGGTATCCTAAAAATATCAATCAATCGCTTCTGGATCCGGATTGGATAATCGCAATGCAAGAGGAGCCAGAAGAATTCAAGAGAAATGAGGTACGGCTACTCGTACCTAAACCAACTAACAGAACTATTATAGGAACTCGCTGGGTGTACAGAAATAAGCTAGATGATGCTGGTGAGGTAGTGCGAAATAAAGCTAGACTGGTGGCTCAGGGGTATTATCAACATGAAGGTTTTGACTATGATGAAACATATGCACCTATTTCTAGACTTGAAATCATTCGTTTGTTGATTGCTTATGCGTCTCATAAGGAATTTAAGCTATTAAAAAAGGACGTAAATACTTCCTTTCTTAATGGCAAGCTGAAAGACGAAGTTTATCTCAAGCAGCCACCCGGGTTCGAAGATCCAAATAATCCAGAGCATGTCTTTGTGCTTGATAAATCACTCTATGGACTGAAACAAGCCCCTCGTGGTTGGTATTAGTGTTTATCAGACTACCTTCTCCAAAATAGCTACAATCAAGGTCTAGTTGATAAGACCTTGTTCATTCGAGAGGTAAAAGGCGATGTGTTGATTGTCCAAATTTATGTTGATGACATTATTTTTGGCTCTACTAACGTGCAGCTAGTCGAAGACTTCAAGAATACAATGAGTTCAAAGTTTAGCATGAGCATGATATATGAGCTCACTTTCTTCCTAGGACTTCAGGTTAATTAGCTTAAAACAAGCATTCAAATTCATCAACTTAAGTATATTAATGAACTTCTGAAGAAGTATGACATGGAATGATTGCACGCCGCTGCCAACCCCTTTTTCAACCACAACTAAGCTGAAAGCTAGTCTTGATAAAACCAAAGTGGATGCCTTTCTCTACAGGAGCATGGTAGGATCTCTCATGTACCTTATTGCGTTTAGACCTAATATATTTTTTATAGTAGGTGTATGTGCCCGTGCTCAATCAAATCCAAGGGCTTCACATCTTCAGAATGTAAAGCGAGTCTTCCGGTACTTGAAAGGGAGTCCAGACTTGTGTCTCTGGTATCCTGATAGGAGCTTATTATATGGTTAACTAGCGACTATTAGCTTCGGATTAGTGGTGTTTAGGTGCTTATTGAGTGGTATTCCCGGAATCTTGTATGATTGTTCACTTATAGATTTGCGGGATGCTCTTAAGCGTTATTATGTGGTATTGTATTATGGAGATCCTATTTGTACTCATCTTTAGTGCATTTGGGACGGAGCTATAGAGGAGACTACCACACCTACACCCATGGAGGAGCTCAGAGGCGAAGCCGAGCTGCCTCGGAAGCTTACAGAAGACGAAGACCAGTCTGAGAGAAGGTTTCAAGACGAAGACGATCCAAGACGAAGAAGTCTCGGTCGAGATTTGCCCTCGAAGAAGAAGTAGCGGTCGTGACTATAAAGTAGCGATCGCGACTTTGCCTCGACATGAATGTAGCGATCGCGACCCCGAAGTAGAGATCGAGACTTGATATGTTCCTGAGTGATTGGTGAAAAGTAGCGACCGCGACCCTGAAGGTAGCGACCGCGACTTTTGGCGGACCCGACCCAAATTGCAGATTTAAGCCCGGGAATTTATCAGATTTTATTAGTTTTTCCCATTTTATTCATTTATTTTTAGTTATTTTATTCCCTAGAGGTTGAACACTATATATACCTCTAGTTTTTAGGTTAGATGGGATCTTTTGCCACTTTACAATTAGTTCTTAGAAATTCAGCCACCAAGAGGAAAGCTGCCACCTTTCTACCATCTTCTACCTTCAATCCTGGTTAGTTTATCCATTTATCATGTATAGCTTTCTCTTGGCTATGTCTGTCTAAGTTCCTACGAGTTCACTCTTAGTTTGAGGCCTTTATTCTAGGAATTGTTTGTGAGTATTCTATGTTTATGTTCTAATATAATAATTTCAGCATTGTTTTATTTTCTCTTGTGCTTATTGTCATTGATTCGTATTGATTTTATCTAGGTTCGAAACTAGGTAGATATATATTCATTCATATTGCTAGGCTTGATAATTCGATTTTAAAAGTCTTGTCTTATAAGTAGCAATCAGAATTAGCATAGACTATTTGCGAGTGCTTCTTTTGTAGAGATTATAAACCTGTGTCGAGTTTCGGTGATTTGCCAATGGTATTGAATAGGCCTACATATCTTTGATCTGTATGCTGTTAAGTAGTTGAACCTTAGGATTTATTTGGTTATTGCATACAACAAGGGTTTCTAGGACTATTTGGACTAGTTGCTATTCACGAACAAAGAGTAGGACAACTAGATTATTTATTTGAAAGAACATAACTTTATTATAATTCCATGATCAACTTTCCATAAGAATAATATGCTGAGACTGAAAGAGTGAGATTTTCATTTTTATAAGTTTACAAAAATCAAACAATTTTCGGTTAGTATTGCTTTCATAAATTTACAAACCAAAACCCCTTTTTGTTACTTTTGGTAATACTCTTGAAATAAACTATCGTTGTGTCTCCATATGGAATCGACTCCGACTTGCCGCTTAACTAGTGGAAATTTAGTTGGATTTATCTTTGACAGGACCAACGACCGGTAAAACGCTTGTCAAATTTTGGCGTCGTTGCCGGGGAGTCAAGTGTCATAGTTTGTTTCTTTGTGTGTTATCTTGGTGTGGACCTATCTTATGGTCCACACACGAGCCACTAATTCAGAATTGCTTGATTTTATTCCAGAGATAGAGCGGGTGCATCTATGCAATCTACGACAATCTCTACAGAATTTAGTAATCGAATCAATGGCGGCTAGAACGTTGAGAGAGCTTACAGACCCAGATCCGATGCAACAACGTCTAGGAGTGACGCCACCTGCCCTGAATAATGGCGTCACGTTCGAACTTCAGACCGACTTCATCAACTTATTCCCGAAGTTTCATGGATCAGCTGGGGAAGACCCAATTATGCATTTAAGCGAGTTTCATGACATCTGCAGCTGCAGCAGACCAAACAACGTTACCGACGAGCAAATCAAGATGAGAGCCTTCGGACTTACGCTGAAAGAAAGCGCGCGTCAATGGTATTACTTGTTGCCCACCGGAAGTATCGACACATGGGAGAAGCTTCACAAAGCCTTCCTCAACAAATATTTCCCGTCCAAGAAGGCGGTTGCACTAAAAAGGGCGATAGCAATGCTGGAACAGCAGGACGCTGAGATGTTATATGACTATGTGGAGAGGTTCGCGAGACTGTGTGCGAGCTGCCCATTTCCCGGGTTCGAGGAGAAGGACTTGGTAACCCACCTTTATAATGGGTTGCTAGATAATGAGAGACAATTGGTGGATGCTGCGTGCAACGGGAGCGTGCTAAATTTGACTCCCGCCGAAGCCAGAGCACGATTGAACGAGATTGCCGAGGGCACGAGGAGCTTCGGAAGGACGTATGCACGAAAGGGAGCCAATGTTGTGAGCTCCGGAGAGCTGGAATGGAAGAGCGAGATAGCTGAGCTCAAGAGTATGATAAAGAACCTCCCCGTTGGTAATGTGAAGCCTGTGAGAGTTTGCGGTATTTGTGCAGACGAGACTCATCCCACCGATATGTGTCCACAGCTCCAGGACCAGACTATCGCGGAGGTGCACGCTGTAGGAGGATTCGGACCTCCCCGACCTCGCTTCGAGAACAACAATTATAATTACAACCAGCGAGATGGAAACTACAAACCGAGAGGGAATGACCATCCCGGATTTCGATGGGGAGATTCATCCGGGGTGCAGAACAAGCCATTTCAATTCAACAATCAGTACCGTGCGCCATACCAACCGAAGAATGAGGAACCATCGCTGAGGGAGATGATCGAGTCCTTGTCCAAGCATTTCACAACCCACGTGCAAACAACGGAGTCAAGTATAAGGAGCTTAGAAAAGCAAGCGGCGCAAATAGCGGATGCGGTGAACAATCTTCAACAGCAAGGCTCGGGAAAGTTACCATCTCAGGCCGTAGCAGCACCGCGAGTAAAAATGTAAGTGTCATCTTGACTATAGGAGAGAAAAGGGCCGCTGAAAAAGACGAGGATGACGAATCTGCAGAAAAGTCTCGACCGAGACACGAGAGTCTCGACCGCGACTTTAACCCCGAGAGAAACTCGCGATCGCTACATCAGACTCTCGACCGCGACATTGGCTTCGAGGAGAACTCTCGACCGCGACTTAAAAGTAGCGATCGAGATGGCGGTAATCCAGACATCAAAATTTTTTCCGAAAATAGTCTCGATCGAGACAATGATTCTCGACTGCGACTTTCTGACAATGACGTCGGGAGGACGAGGCAATCCTCAAGATATTCGAAAAGTTCCAGGGGAACAATTATTTGCTCCAACTCGCCAAGAAGGTGCCCCGTTTTGCTACATGGTTGAAGGAGATGTGCACTAAGAAAGCAAATGAGAAGCTGCAAGGAAGGCAGCAGGTCCAGGTAAGCGGAAGGGTCTCCACAACCATCTAACCCAAGATGGCTAATAAGCGCGCGGACCCAGGAATGGTTACCATCCCTTGTACCATAGGTACAACTAAAACTGATAAAGCTATGTTAGATTTAGAAGCTTCGATAAATGTCTTACCTTACTCAATTTATGAATCATTAAATCTAAGGCGCATGAGTAAAACAGGAATAGTTTTGCAATTAACCGATGGATCGACGATCTACCCGAGAGGGTTGGTCGAAGATGTGTTGGTTCAAGTAGAAAACCTTGTATTTCATGCGGCTTTTTATGTTCTGGATGATAAACATGAGAAGCATGCTACACCTGTCCTTCTAGGTAGACCGTTTATGCGGACATCCAAGACTAAGATAGATTTAGACACCGAGGCGCTTACGCTCGGATATAATGGGGAAATTGTTAATTTTAATATATTTGGTACTAAGACACAACGCCTAGATGATAGATCTGTGTGTTGCATAAATGATGTCATAAAAATTTCCGAGCTTGGAACTAATGCTGTTTTGGGTAGTGGCCTTACCTCGCGAACCAAACAGGAAAAGAAACCTGCTAAAGCTGTTGTGCAGGTACCCAAGAAAGCAAAAGGAAAGGCGAAAGGTGGAGCCAAGAACAAGAGTGGGGAGAAGAAAACGGAGAAGAAACCCAAACAAGTGTGGGTAGTGAAAGAGGAGAATGGTCTAAGGTTCAAGCCTTTCCATCCATGGTTTAAGAAATTATTGCTGGACAATGCGATCCGTAAAGGATTGAAAAACGTTGAATGAGTTGTTGTACGTCGTGTCGCGACGTTAATAAGGCGCTGACCGGGAGGCAACCCGGGGGATTTTCACTAACACTAATCCCTTTGTTTTGTTTAGGTTTTAATGTTTTTATTTCAGGGAAAATAGTGGGACGAACATGTAGAAAGGAGCGGACGAGAAAAGCACGAAAAACACGCCTCGACTACAAAGTCGCGATCGAGACCCCTATGTCTCGACCGTGACACGCACCGCTTCTCGGCCTATGTGTCGGCCGCGACCCTCCATTTCTTTCTTCTTCCTTCCTTCTTCTCCCTCAAAACACTCTCAAATCCATAAACCCAATTTCACAAATTTCTTCAAAGCTCAAGATTTTTACATTCGTTTCACCCTAAATCATCGTCTCTACAACCCTCCATCATTTCCCCCATCAAATTCGACCAATTTCATCCACAATCACCCAATTTCCCCAAGAACCCTAAAAACCCCAATTTCTCAAATCCCCTCCAAACCTTATTTTTCTTTTACCAAATCACCCCCATAAGGCCGGATTTGATCCAAAGAGTCCAGATCTGAAGTGGTGATCGAAGAGGAGGCCAAACGAAGCCGAAAAGGGGATCGAAAGGAGGAGGTGTTCGTCGGTGTTCGTGAGTCGCGACCGCTACACTTGAGTCTCGACCGATACATTTGAACACACTCATCCGGTGTTCTTCAGTCGCGACCGCGACATTTCCCTCTCTACCGCGACTTTCACTTCGAGAAGAAGTCGCGACCGCTACTTTTCTATCAGGACTGCGACTTTGCCAAGGCCCGACTTTCCCGACCGCGACATTTGCAGTCTCGACCGCGACATCCAGAGAAGTGCGCGTTTCAGGTATCTTTGAGCGGTCTGATCTTGTCGATTTGTGGCTGTGACCACCTTATTTGTGCTGGGAATTGTGTTGTGTTGTGTTGTGTTGTGTGATCAATGGCCACTAAGAGGCAAAGGAGATCGGTGGATGAGTTAGAGCAGATCGTCAACAATAAGAAAATCGTCAAGACTCGTTTCCCGGACACGGTGTTGTTGGACAATATGAAATTGCATGAGGTGGTCAGGGCGATGTTCACAAAGGCTGGCTTAGGGGGTTTCATGGGGTTGACTGCACCCACATTCCCGAACTTCACTCGGGAATTCTTCCGTACTTTGTCCGTGACTCTAGACGACCGCACTGACCGGGTGTTGCATATTGAATGGCGGTTGAGTAACAGGACATGGAGGCTCACCCATGATCAGATTGCACATACATTTGGGGTGACGAAGAGGAGAAACTGGGATAGAGACGTGGACAACGAGACGGTGAAGGAGTGGTGAACCAGAGGATCGGGAGAGGCATACGACACCCGGCGCACCACAGATACCTCCGTAGCCTTTCCGCAGTGGCGCCTCATCCACAAGGTGGTGGCGATGTGCTTCGGGAACAAAGCCGAGAACAACAAAATCTCGGTCCACCATCTCTTTTTGATGTACGCATTCTTGTTTGAGTGCGAGTTCTACGTCCCAAACTGACCCACCAATTCGTCTGTGCCTGCCAGGAGTCGCAGAAGGCACAGTTCGGCGACATCGCCGTAGGCGGAATAATCAGTCTTCTTGCTATCGAGGCCGGCTGCCCACCACGAGATCAGCCTATGAGGGGGAGCCAACTATATGACGAGTCCTGGTGCACGAGGAACCATTGGTTGTAGAGAGATGGCCCAGACCCCATCTACTTGTACGGGCACGGATTTTAGATTACCTATCCCAGAGAGGAGCCCGCCGTCTTCGGGTCTTGGGTCGATTCGTACATCCAGCCAAATGCCATTCCTGAGGGTCAGCACTTCCCCGTCCCTGGACCACCACCAGTACCAGCCCCAGCACCAGCTCCATTCGCACCTCCACCTCCATTTGCTCCCGCGCCCTAGTACCAGCACACTTATGGCGAGGCTGGCTCGAGCGGTTCGGGTTCTTAGCCTTATTCTGACGAGATGTATTGGCGGACCCACATGGCGCACCAGATGGACCCGATTATGGCGGCGATCGGGGCGATCTAGACAAGCCATCACGAGATGTGGACGACTACACAGGCGCTCGTCCAGAACCAGGAGCGGTTACAGGCCAACATGACGGCCATCCGAGAGGACATGCTGCGGGACCAGGAGTATCAGCACCAGCAATGGGTGTATCAGTGGCAGTAGTGGGAGCTCTTCCTACCTCACTACCCCGATCCACCGGCTGGGGACGACGACGAGGCATACGACGATGATGAGGAGGAGTCCGATGATGATGGTGATGATGATGACGCTGCGGAGTGAATGCGGTATTTCCCCCTTCCCTATTTTATGAGGTCCTCTTTTGCTGCATTGAGGACAATGCATTGTTCAAGTGTGGGGAGGGGATTACCGTACCAAGGAGGAGGTTTATGTGTTTTTCTATCTTTCATACTTATTTTTTCTGCTGAACTGTTTTGAGTCGTATTTCGATCGAGTCTGTACGAACTTATTACTTGTTTTGAACTCTTGCATCGTTTTATAAAAAAAACAGAAAAAAACCCAAGGAGAGTAAAAAAGGAATAGATCAAAAAGGGGGGCTCATACAAAAAATAAATAATATATATCGAAAAAGAGACGAAAAAGTCACGAAAAATAAAAGAATAAAAATCAGGCAAACAAAAAAGGATTAAAAAGGAAAAGGTTGGTGCATGAAAAAAAAAATTAAAATAAAAGAATAGAAAAAATAGTTCCTACCACATAGATTTTGGTGAAAACCGGAAAGGGCGCCGGAATCACATTGTTTTGTGATTAATTCATTGATTGCATATTTAATGGCGCAAGAGACATAAGAAGGGAGTTGAAGGATGTCTCCGGTTTTAAGATTCACCAAGGAGGTATAAGGAGTTAGATTAGCCTTTTATATCTCTACTTATGAGCTTATTGTTACCACATTTTGCATGCCTATCATTCCACTAGTTTATTAAGTTGCTTTATATATATTATCGGCGGTTGAGTTAGATTCTAGGATTAGTTCACTATTTCTTGGAGTTTGATGCATACTGTTGTGGTTGTATGATGCAGAATTTTAAATTAGGATTGGTGGTTGTGAATTGTGGATTGATTGACATTATGTAGTGGTTTAGGACATTACTCGAAGAGGAGGAATAAGAAGTGTATAAGCGAGTGGGAGACTCGATTTTATCCTTATTTATGTCATATTTATGTACCCTTACCCTTAGAGGAGAATAGGATTCCACTTGTGCTTTAAACGCACATCACTTTGTTCGATTTGATTATTGCTATGGAGTGGTGTCATATGAAGGTGGAGAAATAAAGAGGGTTTTGGGTAGGATATTTCGGAGACATAAGGAGATAGATCGGAGTAGGTTAGTGCTCGATACACTTTGGAGTTTGTAGTATAGTCGCTAGCAGACTTTCTCTAAACTTACTGTAGACCTTTGTGCTTTTATGAGGAGTGAGTTTTATTTTGCTTACTCGAGGACGAGCAAGGTTTAAGTGTGGGGAGGTTTGATAGGAGCTTATTATATGGTGTAACTAGCGACTATTAGCTTAGGATTAGTGGTGTTTAGGTGCTTATTGAGTGGTATTCCTGGAATCTAGTATGATTGTTCACTTATAGATTTGCGGGATGCTCTTAAGCGTTATTATGTGGTATTGTATTATGGAGATCCTATTTGTACTCACCTTTAGTGGATTTGGGACGGATCTAGAGAGGAGACTACCACACCTACACCCTTGGAGGAGCTGAGAGGCGAAGCCGAGCTGCCTCGGAAGCTTACAGAAGACGAAGACGAGTCCAAGAGAAGGTTTCAAGACGAAGACGAGCCAAGACGAAGAAGTCTCGGTCGAGACATTGGAGTCTCTGTCGAGATTTTCCCTCGAAGAAGAAGTAGCGGTTGTGACTATAAAGTAGCGATTGTGACTTTGCCTCGACATGAATGTAGCGATCGCGACCCCGAAGTAACGATCGAGACTTCAGACGTTCCTGAGTGATTGGTGAAAAGTAGCGACCGCGACCTTGAAGGTAGCGACCGCGAACCTGAAGGTAGCGACCGCGACTTTTGGCGGACCCGGCCAAAATTGCAGATTTATGCCCGGGAATTTATTAGATTTTATTAGTTTTTCCCATTTTATTCATTTATTCTTAGTTATTTTATTCCCTAGAGGTTGGACACTATATATACCTCTAGTTTTTAGGTTAGATGGGATCTTTTTCCACTTTACAATTAGTTCATAGAAATTCAGCCACCAAGAGGAAAGCTGCCACCTTTCTACCATCTTCTACCTTCAATCCTGGTTAGTTTATCCATTATCATGTATAGCTTTCTCTTGGCTATGTCTGGCTAAGTTCCTTCGAGTTCACTCTTAGGTTGAGGCTATTATTCTAGGAATTGTTTCTGAGAATTCTATGTTTATGTTCTAATATAATAATTTCAGTAATGTTTTATTTTCTCTTGTGCTTATTGTCATTGATTGGTATTGTTTTTATCTAGGTTCGAAACTAGGTAGATTTATATTCAATCTTATTGCTAGGCTTGATAATTCGATTTGAAAAGTATTGTCTTTTAGGTAGCAATCAGAATTAGCATAGACTATTTACGAGTGCTTCTTTTGTAGAGATTATAAACCTGTGTCGAGTATCGGTGATTTGCCAATGGTATTGCATAGGCCTACATATCTTTGATCTTTATGTTGTTGAGTAGTTGAACCTTAGGATTTCTTTGGTTATTGCAAACAACAAGGGTTTCTAGGACTATTTGGACTAGTTGCTATTCACGAACAAAGAGTAGGACAACTAGATTATTTATTTAAAAGAACATAACTTTATTAGAATTCATTGATCAACTTTCCATAAGAATAATGTGCTGAGACTGAAAGAGTGAGCTTTTCATTGTTATAAGTTTACAAAAATCCAACAATTTTCGGTTACTATTGCTTTCACAAATTTACAAACCAAAACCACTTTTTGTTACTTTTGGTAACACTCTTGAAATAAACTATCGTTGTGGCTCCCTATGGAATTGACTCCAACTTGCCGCTTAACTAGTGGATATTTAGTTGGATTTATATTTGACATGACCAATGACCGGTAAAACACTTGTCATATCCCAACGGTGGTAAGCTCTCCCTCATAGGGTATACCGATGCAGATTACGCAGGTTATTTTGTGGCCAGAAAAAGCACTAGTGGTATGGCTCAGTATGTTGGCCATGTCTTGTGTCTTGGGGCACAAAGAAGCAAAACTCCATAGCCACATCAACCATAGAAGTAGAGTACATCACAACGGCAACTTGTTGTTCTCTATTGCTATGGCTGAAACAGCAGCTGGTTGATTATGGTGTTCACCTAGGCACTCTACAAATTCTCTGTGATAACACAAGCGCCCTAATCTTTCTATAAATCTGGTTTACCACTCTTGCTCTAAGCACATATATGTTCGCCATCATTATTTACAAGACCACGTTGAGCATAGGAGACTGAAGCTTACATCTTTACTAAAGCACTAAACTGGGTACCTTTCTTAAATCTAAGGCTTCTGTTGGGCTTAATTCCTATCAATTAGACCATTCTTCCACTCGTTGTAAGTTCCTTAATATTGGCTATGTTGAAGCATTTTATTTTATCTTTGGGAACATAGGATGAGGTACGCTTTCATGATATTTTCTTGTTAACTTGCTATATGTAAACAAGAAATGACTAGCTTGATGAGTATATTGATGAAAACATGTTCCTATCTTCTGTATCATTGCATGTTGTTCTTTACCTCTCATGAAAGTGGTGATCTTCTTCTTGCATATTGCATGCCTAAGAAATGATCCACTTCTATGTGTCCCTAAGCCTGACTTTAGTGTTTGCTTCCTGATTCCCTTGATATAACTCCACAGTGGAAGTATACATTATTGTGAGAAAGAGCCAGTATCCCGTATATGCACATAATTAATATATGCTATATTTGAGTGTGAGTGACCCCCTTATATGTGCATTAGATCACCTCATTGTTGCGCTTTGAAGTTCATGCTAAGCGACTGTATCACATCTCAAGCGTGATTGAACTTCTTCAAGTAGAAGTAACTAAGCGCCAATTGTTAAAGCGAGTGAAGCATGAATGCCTCAAAGCCCAGCACAACTATCTAAATCAAGTGCTAATCACTCGAGGTGAAATAAGAAGTCTACACACTACAGAGATATCTTGTCCAGTCTCGCTTCAAGTATATTAGCTCGAGACCAGTGCTAAGCCACTCTTATCATTTGGCACTAAGGCAAGCGAAGCCACTCCAAGAGGAAATCAAGTCTATTGGTCAACACTATTGAACATACTGAGAAGAAGGTGATTTGAGTTGATACTCCTACTTGCTTTCTGAATTCTCTTTGTGTGACTATATGATAAACTCGTTAGGGTTCCAGCTACAAAAGGCGTGAGGAATAATATACATATTTACAATATGCCTTAGATTGATTTTAGTAACTTCAGTGCTTCATGGTTACTGTCTCGCTTGCATACTCTTTACATGATTATGCATGTTATCTGAGTTAAGCGTGACTGAGTACCTTATTTTTAGTTCCCTTTGATGAATAATATATGCCTTTTCGATGATGCCCAAAAGGGGAAGAAAAACGGTTTAATAAAGTGAAGGATTGAGGTAGAATACTCTCTCCGTTGTCAAAATTGCGTAGAATTTAGACCACATTGGTCTAAGGGGGCATAAAGGTACACTTCCTAAGTGGCTTTGGCAAGATTTTTAAGAAGATTTGGTCAATCTGTCTAGTATCAATTTAAGCTTCATTATATATCTTATAGCTAAACTGAGTATGTTTTGGAAATAGATGTGCTTACAATGTTTAAGTGTTTGTCATCATCAAAAAGGGGAATTTTTTAGTTTAAGCTTGCTCAGACTAATCGCTCCTTTTTGTTTTGATGATGATAAACACAGCGTTTGATCTATCTTGTGTTTTCTAATCATTACAGGAATAAATTAAGAAACCAAGAGCGTCTCTTTGACCAAGCGAACAAGCTAAAGACTATCTTTGAGCCTTGCAAAGATAGAGAATATTACAAAGGCAGTCTCAATCGACTCTGAAGTGATGAATCATAATTCTAGAGTTGAAAGCAAAGGACTAGTGCAGAGAAAAGGAGAGTCGCTGCCGGCTAGTGTATCCAGTGCATCAACACAAGAGAAATTGAAGTAAAGAGAATCTGCCTAGGTGTCTTATGCTACACTAGTGTGTAGATGATTCGGGCCATAAATGGGAAAGGTGTGGAGATTAGGATAGGTGAATGTGTTTCTTCCTATGGAGAGTGAGGAGCGTTGATCGCCAGCATGGAAGGATGAAGCGTAGTGGTACGAAGTGGATTGCAAGTGTGGCAGAGTTTGTTACAAGTTTGTTGCTCAAGAAAAAGGAGAATTTGTGGAGGAGCTGCATGGTAGAGTAGTCACATGGATTGCCAAGGTGGCAATCTCTTTTATTGCAATATTGTATAGAGTTTTCTAACTTGGAGAATAAGTTTAGGATTTCTATAAATAGTTGTAATAGTTGTATTCATTCGCACGAGCTTGAGAAACCTCACGAGGAAAATAAAGTCTAGCTATCACAAACACAGCAGGATTAGGAAAGCTTAGGAGTTAGTACGTTGAGCGTCTTCGAGGGATGCAACAGGACTGAAAGCTAGGAAGTTAGTAAGGTTGAGTGTTTGGGGCAAGCTGGTAATCATTGAGGGAGTGATTTTTGTCTGTACAACTTGAGAGACGCACTTCTTGTAAGTCATCTGAACACGATTGTAGTGGGTGAAGTGTTATAAGGCCTTGTAATTCTTTGTTCATTATAATCTATATATCGGTGAGTTTCATCCCGAGAATGTATTATTTCCAAGGGTTCTCACCTTACGAAGTCTCTCTGTGAATATTGAGCTGTCCCTTTCATTTAATCATCTAAGGTTCATATTGTAGCTTTCACACTTTATTTCGCATTTATAGTACACTCGCTCTGTAGCGCGCTATGCTTACTTGAGGGAATCAGACTCGCTTTTAAGTGTTTTTAACTTCCGCATATCTTAGACACTAAAGCTAGTTAATCGAGCTACTCTTCCATAAGAGATAGTCGATTCAAAGCTAATCTATAAAGGTTTTCAACAAGCGAATCACTTCTATATTTACTCGCTTTATTGAGAGCTATTCTTTGGATACTAGCTTAATAGGTTTTGTTCATTAAACATAGATTAATTGTAACATTCACGAATATATGTTGTTACACTCGCTTTTATCTCAATCCTTAACTCGTTTAAAATCCACAACATATATTTATAGCATTTTTAAACTTATTCTACAAGTAAAGAAAATCCTATAATCTGTGGCAATGAAGAAGTCAACATTGGAAATTCATGTGACCGATCCCCTCATAGAGCGCATCAACGATTCCACACGCATTTGTGCTTCTTCTCTTGAGTAACTGCTTTGTCCATGTTGACAATATTCTCCACACCAATTGCGCTTCTCTAATTCGTCCAGCTTGGCAATCCCCGTTCATCACTATCCATATGTAGAAATTGCACATTCTCCTATCCTTAGCTTCTCGGCCTTTCCTTCACTACGCTCGGATATTCTATGTGCTAGTGTAGGATTCCTACGTAGGACTCACTCTTTGGCACTTAATCCACTTGTACACTCTCTCTGAGTTTGAAGCCCGATCCACTAGCTCGTAACAACTCTCTTCGCTTTAGCTAGTCCTTCCATCTTCACAACTCAATAGTTGGGTCTTTATTTTATTTGTTCTTTATTTCTTCAACACTGACTTGGCGAGACTCGCTTTCCCCGCTAGCCTCAAAGCTAGTCTCTAGCTTGTCCGCTTGTGTCAAAGCTACTCTCCTAAGTCCTCTAGCTATACGTGGAAAGCTTATCACACACACTGGACATCAACTTTGTGTTTATCATCATCAAAACAAGCGGAACATTTAAGCTACTCAAACTTAAACTAACAATTCCCCCCTTTTTGATGATGACAATCACTTATACATTGTAAGCACATAATATTTCAAGACATACTCAGTTAAGCTTAAGATATGCAATGAAGCTTAATCGAATACTTTCAGATATAACAAATTATCTCAATATCTTGCTAAAAACACTTAGCAAGTCTACCTTTGTTCCCCCTTAGACCAAGCTTGTCTAAAAACTTCCCCCTTAGTTGAATAAGATATGTACTTGTTTACTTCCCCCTTTTGAAATCATCGAAAATATACGAGTGTAATTCATGCAAAGGGAACTAAAGTGAAGTGGGGAAACAAGCTTAACTCAGTAATCATGCAAATCAACGCATTTAACGCTGAAAAGATAGGTGAAACCATGCAACAAGCACAAGATTATAGAAGTAACAAGGCATACTACTAAAGCATGAAGTCCTTACGCCTTTTATAAATGGGGAATTACTAGGATTACTAGTTAAAGATTAGCATGCAAAAATAACATAGAAAAGCCCAAAACAAACACACGCTTTAGCACCCTAAGCATCACACTGACAGCCAAGAGACACCAGTTCCAAGATAATACTCGCTTGTTCTTCTTGGCGCTCGGTCATATGCTGAATTTGTGTACTAATTTCAACAAGATGCTTTTCAACTGTGTTAGACAAACTCTGTATAGAAGAAACAACTGAAGACTCGCTGGCAGCTGGTTTGACTAGCTCAGTGGAATGCGTACGTGAAGAGCTGGTGGCTAGCGTGAGTTGATTTTGGAGTTTATAAACGAGCTCGACAACCTTTTCTACTGTAAGCACATCATTGAAGTTGGTCTCAAGATTAGGCTTGTAGAGACCTTCTGCCTTCAATATGCGAGCAATAAAAAATGTAGAAAGGGAAGAGGGATACCGTGGTGTGCTCGGTTGACAACCATATGTGAAAACATGAGTTGTGTGGTGTTGATCATCTCCCCATTCAAGCATGTTGCCATAATAAAAGAATCGCTAATAGTCACGTGGTATAGGTTGGTGTTTATGTGGTTATGTTCTTCACGATGAAGTGGTGTAGAAGTCGCTTGACACTAAAAGATGATCAGTCTTCAACGTTGTAGGGACATTCTTCCCAAATACTTCTTCCTTGATCGATGTTAAACCTATTGGCCAATTCTTCTTGTGTAAGCGACCAAACCCATCAACAGTCGTCTCGACCGGGCTCTTGACCAATGGCCTTTGCAAGGTCTTTCACTTTAAATCTTTCTTCCGCGTTATTCATCCACAAAAAGTTTATGGTAGTTGGTTCACCGGAAGAAGAAGAAATGTGAGAAAAGCAAGCATAAAAGTGCCTAACAAGGTCAAGATCAGCCTTGCTTACTAAGTCTCGAGCGAATCCCAATTCTGCATTTTCAACAGGTATCTGAACCGATCTGAGCCTGAAGCATCCTCGATTTCCTTTAGAATTTCTGGAGGCACTATTAGAGGAGCGACTATATCTCGCTTTGAGATACCACCTGGGATGGGATGAAATTCTGAATGAGATGCAGTGGCTTCCTTCTTAGTTTTGTTCTTCGGTTTCAGCTTTGGTTCTTTCTTGACTTGATTTGGAGGCGAAGATTTTGCACTTACTTCTTCAGATAAAAGCTCTTCTTCCTCAATATCAATGAGCTTTTACTTACCAGTGGTTATAGACGCGCTTTTTGTGTCTTTGAATATTCTGTGCTCGGCTAGAGCAAAACCCTCATCATCCTCATCCCTAAAGGAAGCAGCGGGATCTGGAGGATTAAGAGGAGCAGTTAGAATAAGTGGTTCATCTTTTTCTTACTTAGCCGGTGTAGTGAAGACTTCTAACTTGACATTAGCCAGATCGGATAGGATGTTGGCAACTGGGGTGGTTATCGGATCACCTGACACTAGCTCTTTACCTGCTTCACTGCCTATCTCCTCAGCGACTTTATGAGAGACTCGCTCTTTATCATCTGGTGAGTCTGGAGTCTTAGTGGATGGAGACCCAGCATCGTGGCTTTAGGTGTAGTCCGAGGAATTGTCAAAGTCGGAGTGGTAAGTTGGCGAACTTGTATTATCTCATCAAGATCTACCCATTGGTTTCGGTTGATCTCTTCCAAAAGGTCTTCCCTGGAGAGATTGGCAAGGGGTGAATTGTCGGCCATTTTATTTTGTGAACTTTTGTGTTTTGGGGTTTTAGTAGTTGGGGCTTTTGAGGAAGTGAGAGTAAGTCATAGAGAGATGGAGCTAGAGGTAGCGAATGGTGATATCAATGAGTTATAAGGAGAAGGGAGATAATGAACACGGTAAAGGATATCATGAATGCATACCCGTGTTTTTATAGTGTAGTGCTTCCTTCCTTTGTAAGATTTGACCACCAAAACAATCGTGTAAACTCTCAATGGCTAACTCTCAACGACTAGATGTGCAACGGCTCTATTTCAACGGCTATAATTTCTGAAGTAGTTCAACGATACATGTAGACACGCTTTTCTAAACAATACTCTACAAGTGACACATGGCATAGAAAATACTCGTTGTAACGGCTACAAGAAATGCAATGGTAGATACTTAGATGCGTTGTGAAGTCTATGTGTGGCTTTTCTAAATCCATTTATACAGGATCACTAAGCCACGTAGCGTTGTTGAATCTATTTATACTAGATCATTGGGCTACTTATCTAGACTTCACTTTTTAGAGCCGAAATAGATTACCTTCCTCATTAAGAAACCTTCATCGTTAAGCAAACCCAAAATCGACTCAGACTGTCTTAGAGATACTCTTGCATAAGCGCTTGATCATTCTTATGAGTGTAAAGCAAGTGTATAATTAAGCACGTAAAAGTTACACGGGAAATGCACATTTCATAATTAGGGACATAAAATGCTCACAATCAACATATAATGAATATATAACGCATGTGCATAAAAGGGGTAAATGGCTTTTACACAAAATTAAATACTTCATATTGTGGAGTTTATCAAGGGAATAAGGAAGCGTTACATTAATGTTACGCAAGGGACACCGTAGAAAAAGATCATTTCTTAGGCATGTAATAAGGCAAGAAGACGATCACCATTCTCTATTTGTTGCACATAAGAAGATCATGCAGTTTGCCAAGACTATAATCAATAGCTTAAGTGCAAGACGCTACCTTAGAAAGACTGGCTTGTGGAAAGATAAGCATGAAAAACAATCAAGCAAGCAAGCAACACAATTCAACAAGAGTTGCCAATGTAGAATTAAACTGTATTAATTCATAGTCAAAGAATGGGAGAAACTTACAGTACATCTCTTGCTACAACTAATAAGAAAAGATAGAAAAACCATCGGAAGCCCAAGGCGTAGAAAGATATCCAAGCAAAGAACCTTAGAAAAGATATGATTTTTCCATTTGCTCTTCTAGAAGTATAAGACATAGTTCAACGAGTTGAATAAAGAATCGCTTGATGTCCTAAAAGACTCGCTTGAACATATCTGAGTCTCGCTTGAAAGAAATATGTAGCTTGTTTCATGAATGAGACACACTTTGATTAAGCCTAAATGTTACCACATTGGTGTACATCCCCTGTAAGATAAGAGTGAAAGAGATTTGTATTAATCATTGAAACATGCTTGATTTATTTGGTTCAACCATGAAGGAGATAGAAAACTCCTCCTTATTCGTGAAATGAAAGTAGCTTAAAATATGCTTCTATGCCTTCTACTCTTCATTCCAACCTACAAGATAGAATCAAGCTTTTTGTTTCCAACAAAGTGTTGACTTTGTAGGAATGTTTTAACTCGCAATTCCTGAATTGGAAGGTAGAACTTTCATCTTTACAGTTCTAGGAACTCGCTCATAGTGGATATCATCGTTCGAATCGAGCACTTGGTGAGGATTACCTATGAAATGTAACACTCGTTGTACTTTTGCTTGTCCGTGCTTGGCTTTTAAGAGCCTAGTACGTACATGATGAGTCTTAAAAGACTCGCTCGTGTCAAGCTTGTCTTTTTGAAAACTCGCTTGATTGAGCTCTTCCTCAGATATAGTCATAATAGACTATGAGGAATCAGAATCGCTCAAATCAAGCATGTCTTTAAATAGACTCACTTGATCGACGACACCCTCAGATAAGGAGGGAAAGGGTGTATAGGAGAGCTTAAGTTCAAGAAGACTTACCTTAAAGTTGAGTTCAGGAGCTAGATCTTTGGTGACGAATAAAAGTTTCTATGGTTCTTCTCCAACGTCCACCTCATCATCCGAATCGCCCCATAAGGTGACAAATTCCTTTTTAGGTGGTGTCTCATATCCGCTTTGTTCCTTCTTAGCATCCACCTTTGCACTTGTGCAATCCTTGGCAAAATGTCCTTTACTTGAGCTGTTGTAGCATGTGACGTGCTTGAGGTTTGTTGGCATGTAATCTTTCGTTGTTAAGCCATTCTTCTTCTTAAAGAACCGTTTGACGAGCTTGGTCATCATAGTTCTTTCCCGGTCTTCTTTATTCTCTGATTCAATGTTATCTTCGACCTTTTGAAGAACAAGAGAGAGCTTGAGAGCTACTCCTTGGGATTCCTTTGATGCTAGCGACTCCTTTTGATCCTCAGCTTCATGTATTCTTAATTTTCGAGCAAGTACAGATACAGCCAACTCTTTCATTTATTTTGTCATTAGCATTATACGTTTAGTTGTATCAAATTTAGCGTTAACTCTATGGATAAAAGCTAAAGAGAGTTCCCAAGGTTGAACCTTCAATCTTGCGGAGGACATCTTCTCACATACTACCTGGAATCTAGAATGATAGTCCAAAATAGACTCGCTTTCACCCATTTTAAATGAATGGAAGTCCCTTTGGAGCTTGAATCGATGATTGTTCTTCATATCCTCACTGCCAATGTGCATATCTATGATAGCGTTCCACATGAGCTTCGTTGTGGGAACTGACATGATCTTGTCGATGTCCATTCGAGAGAGAGCATTTAGAATGAGTTGCTTCACTTTGGCATTCTTCTCAAGTGTAGCATACTCCGTTGGGCCCCATTGGTATGTGTTTGTTTCATCCTTGAGAGTTTCTTCACCTTTTTCAGTGATCCTTCAACATTGATAGTCAGTTTGTTGGATATAGTTTCTAGTCATAGTGAGCCACCAGTCTAGTTCACCCTCTGGTGAGATATAAGGATTAGCTAAAGAGATTCCTAGTTTGAAAACATTTTTGTTGTTTTCCATGATTTAGACTAGAGAGTAGGAATCAATGCAAATGAGCGTCCAATGCTCTAATACCAATTGTAGATTTTTTACCTTCATTAAGAACGGATCAAGTAGCTTTGACCAGTTAATACTTATAAAAGAGTATCGCGATCAACTCACTTAAGTTTTTTGAAGCTATAAAAGTTGAAAACACGTTTAAGCTAGTCTAAACTCCAAGAAAAACACAACAAGCTAGTAACTAGTGTGTTAGAGTTGCGGAAGAGGAGTGTAGCTACAATACTTTGAACTTAAGATTGTTAGATGATAAGTTCGGCTCCAATGCAAGATTTTCCCCAAGGTGAGAACCCTAAGATTCTACTAAGCTAAGGATAAAACTCATCACTAATTAGATTATATTAATCAAGAGTAATTACAACGATTTGTAACACTCTCTCTCAACACAATCTACGTTCAGCTCAATACAAGTGGTCCTCTCTACACTCAGATGATTTGGACCACACAATAACCTCACACGGCCTTGTCTAAGAGTAGCTTTCCTCTAGCTACGACTCTTACCAATTCGATCTTTCTTTCTTCTATCAACAAGTGAGGTTTTCCCTAAGCACTCAACTCTCTAGCTTTCTCTCCAAAGCCTTTAGCTCTCTTTGCTCTTCTCAGCTCTCGTGTGACTAGCAACATTTATTGCACATATTTATAGCAGTTCAAAACTTATTCTACAAGTAAAGCAAATCTTATAATCTATGGCAATGAAGAAGTCCAAGTTGGCAATTCGTGTGACCGATCCCCTCATGGAACGCATCAAAGATTCCACATGCACTTTTGGTTCTTCTCTTGAGTAACCGCTTTGTACACGTTGGCAATACTCTCCATACCACTTGCACTTCTCTAATTCGTCCAACTTGGCAATCCCCATTCATCACTATCCATAGGTAGAAATCGCACATTCTCCTATACTTAGCTTCTCAGCCTTCCCTTCATTGCGCCTGAATCTTCTACGCGTTGGTGTAGGATTCCTCCGTAGGAATCACTCTTTGGCACTTGATCCATTGTACACTCTCTTTGAGTTTCAAGCACGATCCACTAGCTCGCAGCGACTTACGTTGCTTTAGCTAGGCCTTACATCTTCACAAATCAATACTTGGGTATTTATTTTCTTCGTTCTTTATTCCTTTAACAATGCCTTGGCGAGACTCGCTTTCCTCGCTATGCTCAATGCTAGTCTCTAGCTTGTCCTCTTGTGTCAAAGCTACTCTCCTAACTCCTCGAGCTATTCCTGGAAAGCTTATAACTAACAATGGACCTCAAATGTTGTGTTTATCATAATCAAAACAAGTGGAACGTTTAAGCTACTCAAGCTTAAACTAACATTACGCTTAAGAAATTTGAGAACCACTTTCACCGTTCTTTCTTACGTACTTTGTTCTTGGGTTTTTGAGAGTTTCTCCGGAGGTTAGTCATGTTTATCAATTTCTCTATACTTTTAGACCTTGAGTGTTAAAACCCCAATTTCTTAGTAAAGCATTGAAATATTGTTTGGTTTGATGTAATTGAGTGATTTCGGTTTGTTAACATTTGTTGATTGTTTTTCTCAGGTCATTGTTATTGAATTCTGAATTTTAATGCTAGATTGATCACCTAGGATGGAAGTTATTATTCATATATGTTAATGAGGTTCGTCTTAAGCTATTCCTTCGAAACAAGCATGAACATTTAGATTTAGTTTGAACTAAGTCTTAGAGTAGAGAATTGCACTCTAGGCTAGTCGAAATGCCTATTCCCTGGTGTTCTTCCCATTATTCCTTCTATTTATTTGAATTATAGGCGTTCGTAACAGTTAATCAAGTTTGTTAGGTTTAGTATGCTTGGTTTGAGGTGCTAGATAATTGTCGTATCGGAATAGGGTAAAAATGCTAGAATATTAGTTTATAGAATCACAATGATATTCATCAACCAAATGACATGGATTTCCTTTGATAAGATTAATCTAAAATAGTTTTATAAAATCATTTCTTATTATTTTCGTAGTTAGTTTCCAAAACGACAACAAATATCCCTTTTTGTCTTTCATTTAGATTTGTCAAAAAAAAAGCACAGATAAGTCGTTGTCGCATTTGGGATTAGACCCTTGCTTCCACTATATTCTAGCCAATAGGATTTAGTGTCTGTTAGGTATAAACTCCAAGAGATCTTAATATCGCCATTATTTCCTTAAACTTTATTTTTTTAAATCCTTTCTTTACAATTTTTAATGCGAGATAAACACGTGTTTATCAAATTGTCGTTGTTTCCGGGGAAGCAATAAACTCTTTTGATTAAATTTTTATTTGATCGTGGTGTAAGTTTATCTTATAACTCACATCTTTGTGTTTGATAGTTTTGGGGTGTCTTTCTATTTCAAGAACCTATACGCCGAGACTACTAGGTTTTTGTGATGACGGATCACACTCTAGAGTCCTTGATTGCTCCTGTAGGTTCGTGTTTATTAAGCCACTATTGTTCAACGTCTTCTAAGGTTCATTAAGTCTTAGATGCGCTTCTCAAGTATCGAATTACGCTTTAATACTTGGATATGTGCTTGACCAGTGTAAGAAACTTAGTAATTGATTTACTGAAGTCCTTGAACGCGGAAAAGGTCAGACAACAATAAGAGCACGCTTTAAGTGTTTAAAGCGCACTAAGATTTGCACACAAAGAGTTTTCGAAACGGTGAGAATCCTAAGTAACTAATTGACTCGGGATAAAACTCACCACTACTTTGTATTGATAAAGAAGGTTACAATATCTCGCTTCAACTCTTGAAGCTCGCTCGTAAACTCTCTTTACGACACTTGAGTTCAGCTCTATGATTACAACTGAGTAAACACTTAAGCTCCTAGCTTCTCTCTAAATTCCTCACTTTGTAATACCTAGAGTGAATGCAACAGTCCACTATTTATACACAAACCTTAAGCTACAACTCTAACTTAATTTCGTGTAACAAAATTGGACTTAGCATATTGCCACCTCATTAATCCGTGCGTCTTGATCAAATTGTAAGAAGTAATCAGCCGCTTGGATTAATTTGGTTTTGTTCTTCTACTTGTTGATGCACGCCACCTCAGCAATCCGTGTCCACTGCGCTAACTAACTTTCCTCCACGCTGGCGATCCCTGGATATGCGTCTCAAAGCCTTCAAGTTCTTCTCACACCTCTTGTGCACGCAACTTGAATTCTCCCGCTCACCAGCCTTCCCTTGCATTTCGGTAGTTCTCTTCTGCGACATTGTACACCTTATGCTATGGTGGAACCTCATGATCAACACTTCTTCCACTTCATTCAAGAGCATCTTCTATGCGTTAAAAGCTCTCCTATACTCACTTCTGGACTTGAATGGGATTATTAAACACCTCTTGCGAAACTTGCTTTCTCCGCTTGGTGTTAAGCGCGACTGAGACCAGTCGAAGCGCATCTCTAAGTGACTTAAGCGCATCCCAACAGATATTACAATAACCTGGAAAGCTTAAAAATACTAAAAGATTAAACATATTAGTTTGTTATCATCAAAACAAAGAGAAATAGATTAAGCTTTAATAAGACTATTAAAGCTCAACTAACAATTTCCCCCTTTTTGATGATGACAAATTGTGAACAGGTAAGCTCATGAATACTTTTAGTAATGATTAAAATGGAGACAATAAACAACAAGTTAATGAAGTATTAAGATTCAGAATTAGGTAAAAGTACCTTACCAAGTACTTAACCAACACAGTTTTCAAATTCCCCTTAAGTTCAAGCACGACCTCATACTTCCCCCTTAAACAAAGAAGGATGTACCTGTTTTCTTCCCCCTTTTGACATCATCGAAAAAATCAAAAGCATAGTCATACGGTAAGAAAGATAGGAGGGCGCTCTTGCTAGCTAAGAAGTCAAACAAAGCATGATAGTGAACAATAATCAACTTAAGTAGAGAAGAGTCAAGTCAGCAATGGTCTCAGAGATATAAAAATCAAAAGCATACTTCATTGATCATCTTAGTAACTGCCACAAAATAGGTAGGAAAACCTAACGAGCTAGTTCACAAACACTTGAACAAAGTAGAGAGAGAAAAAGAAGTCAGCAAAAGCGCTTAAAAGCGCAACCATCACAACACTTAACAACTAAGCCTTTCCTCAGATTCGAACTTCTCCTGAACCATAGTAACCATCTTTGTAACTTTCTCGATCAGCACACCCAGCTGTTTCTCGACCCTCTCATGATGCGCTTCAAGTGATGCAATAACACTTGAAAAATCTGTAGAAGCAGATGAAGGACGAGCGCGAGGACTCAGGTCAGAGCGCGAGCTAGAAGGGTGTGTACCTTCAGGTTTAGGG
>NW_027368985.1:0-45938 GCF_046119375.1 Phyllobates terribilis | reverse complement strand
AAGAATAAATAGATACATTTTTTTATAAGGAAATCTTGATATTGATACTTTGCGAAGTCCTCAGTAGAGAAAAATAATACAGAAAGAAGTATTATTTAACAATGGTGAGCCAGCCAGCCTGATTTTTCGTAAGTGAATTTCTTCCTTGAACAAAGGGGGGGGAAGTCCTGACTAGCTGAACAGCTGTTGTTCACGTGTCAGTAAATTCACTAATTTGTCACGAGAAGCAGAAAGGACCTACAGACTGAGGACTAACAGGAAGCAGAGGTACTAACAAGGAACAGAATCACACAGGAAAAGAATCAGACGAACTGAAGACAGGACGTGCTGATAAAGAGAAGCTAAGGAATCTTAAGGTAAGCAAAATATGGATATCATTTCTGCTTTTGCTAAACAAAGTAATATTAATTTCAAAGTTAATGTAGGAAATGACTTAGACGTTTTGTGGCTCAGTTTATACAAAGAATGTGAATTGCAGAATTTACAGTTAACTTCTAAATTGGTAAATAGAGAGAAACAGGGTCGGTCTGGGCTGGCGGGATACCGGGAATTTTCCCGGTGGGCCCCGCCCCCTGCTGCAGAGTAGAAGGGGAGAAAAGAACAAAAAAAAAATCCTGCGGTTTTAAGGGGCACGGGCCTTTAAAAGCGCAGGCACAGTGTATGCAGGGACGCGCGCACGCAGTGTTCATTACCTGAACCACCGCGGCGCACGTCCCAGTGAAGCAGCTGAAGCTGCGTGTCTCCCTTCGCTGTCCGGCGTATGACGTCATCGTCATGCGCCTGCTGTGAAGGAGGCGCGCAACTCAGGAGAAGGAGGACACCGCACGGGAGCTCAGGAAGGTAAGAGGTGTGTGGGTGGGTGTGTGTGTGTGTGTGTGTGTGTGTGTGTAATGGTCTGGAAACACAAGGGGGGCCCAGCTGGACACACAAGGGGGGGCCCAGCTGGACAGACACACAAGGGGGTAGCCTGGCTGGAGACAAAAGGGGGGATCCTGGCTGGACACACAGGGGGGGAACCCTGGCTGGACACACAAGGGGAAACCCTGGCTGGACACACAAGGGGAGCCCAGCTGGACACACAAGGGGAGCCCAGCTGGACACACAAGGGGAGCCTAGCTGGACACACAAGGGGGGAGCCAACTGGACACAAAAGGGGGGGTCCTGGATGGACATACAAGGGGGGAACCCTGGCTGGACACACAAGGGGCGGCCCAGCTGGACACACAAGGGGGGGGCCCTGGATGGACACATAAAGGGTAACCCTGGATGGACACACAAGGGGGGCCCAGCTGGACACACAAGGGGGTGCCCAGCTGGACAGACACACAAGGGGGTAGCCAGGCTGGACAGACACACAAGGGGGTAGCCAGGCTGGACAGACACACAAGGGGGTAGCCAGGCTGGACAGACACACAAGGGGGTAGCCAGGCTGGACAGACACACAAGGGGGTAGCCTGGCTGGACAGACACACAAGGGGGTAGCCAGGCTGGACAGACACACAAGGGGGTAGCCAGGCTGGACAGACACACAAGGGGGTAGCCTGGCTGGACACACAAGGGGGGAACCCTGGCTGGACACACAAGGGGGGAACCCTTGCTGGACACACAAGGGGGGAACCCTTGCTGGACACACAAGGGGGGAACCCTTGCTGGACACACAAGGGGGGAACCCTTGCTGGACACACAAGGGGGGAACCCTTGCTGGACACACAAGGGGGGAACCCTTGCTGGACACACGAGGGGGGGCCCTGGCTGGACACACAAGAGGGGGAACCCTGGCTGGACACACGAGGGGGGGCCAAGCTGGACACACGAGGGGGGAGCCCTGGCTTGATATGCAAGGGGGTCCCTGGCTGGACACGCAAGGGGGAACCCTGGCTGGACACGCAAGGGGGGCCCGGCTGGACACACAAGGGGGGGCCCTGGATGGACACACAAGGGGGAACCCTGGCTGGACCCAGGCAAAGGGGGGTGGGCAGGATGGGTATATGGGGGGGCAGGCTGGACACATGGAGGCCAGGCTGGACACTTGGAGGCCAGGATGGATATATGGGGGGGGGCAGGCTGAACACATGGAGGCCAGGATGGATATATGGGGGGGACAGGCTGGACACATGGGGGGCTAGGATGAATATGTGGGGGGGCGGGCTCGATACACATGGGCTAGCATAAATATATGGAGGGGCACGCTGGATATATGGGGGGTGTCAGGATGGATATATGCAGGGGGTAAGGGCAGTATGGATATATGAGGGGGGAGGCTGGACACATGGAGGCCAGGATGGATATGTAGAGGGCAGGCTGGACACATGGAGGATATATGGGGGGGATATATGGGGGCGCAGGCTGGAAACATGGAGGCAAGGATGGATATGTGGGGGGGGGCAGACTGGCCACATGGGGGGGCTAGGATGGGTATATAGGAGGGGGCAGGCTCGATACACGTGTGCTAGGATAAATATATGGAGGGGTCACACTAGACAAATGGGGGCCAGAAGGGACATATGGGGGTGCCTGGCTAGACAAGGGACTTAATTACTGTTTGGGAGCCAGATTGAGGAACATACTTTATTAATGGTGACCAGTGGGGAACATTATTACTTTAGATTCCAATTATTATTATTACATTATTACTTCTGTAATATAATTTACTTTTTAGGAAATTGTTTTCCATGGGATGGGACAAAAGAGGGGTCCTGTTACTGTGCAGGACGGCACTATGTTGCTTTTTTTCTTCAACTGGTGTAGTGTAGAAGTCGGGGGGAAAAGTGGGAATATTCTCTAGAAGAGATCAGTTATTGATAACTGTGTGTTATTTTCTGCAGAGATGATTCCTGGCTGGAAGAAGTGATGGCTGTCTGTGCCAGATGAAGAAGAAAAGCGAAGATGAAGGACTTCACCTAGAGACATCACTGGTGAGTCAGTGTATTACATGTACACTTACACTACACACGTGGTCAAAATTGTTGGTACCCCTCGTTTAATGAAAGACAAACCCACAATGGTCACAGAAATAACTTGAATCTGATAAATTACAAATTTTTGAAAATGAACAAATGAAAGTCAGACATTGCTTTCCTGCTTCCACAGAATTTAAAAAAAAATTAAACTATGAAATAGGCCTGGACAGAAATGATGGTTCTTCTTAACTTAATATTTTGTTGAACAACCTTTTGAGGCAATCACTGCAATCAAAGGATTCCTGTAACTGTCAATGAGACTTCTGCACCTCTCGACAGCTATTTTGGCCGACTCCTCATGAGCAAACTGCTCCAGTTGTCTCGTGTTTGAAGGTTGCCTTCTCCAGACGGCATGTTTCAGCTCTTTCCAAAGATGCTCAATAGGATTTAGGTCAGGGCTCATAGAAGGCCACTTCAGAATAGTCTAATGTTTTCCTCTTAGCCATTCTTGGGTGTTTTTAGCTGTGTGTTTTGGGTCATTATCCTGTTGCAAGACCCATGACCTGCGACTGAGACCAAGCTTTCTGACACTGGGCAGCACATTTCTCTCTAGAATCCCTTGATATTTCATTGTACCCTGCACAGATTCAAGACACCCTGTACCAGATGCAGCAAAGCAGCCCCAGAACATAACAGCCTCCCCCATGTTTCACAGTAGGGACAGTGTTCTTTTCTTGATATGCTTAATTTTTCGGTCTGTGAACATAGAGCTGATGTGCCTTGACAAAAACTTCCATTTTTGTCTCATCTGTCCATAATACATTCTCCCAGAAGCTTTGTGGCTTGTCAACATGTAGTTTGGCAAATTCCAGTCTGGCTTTTTTATTATTTTTTTTTTCAACAATGGTGTTCTCCTTGGTCGTCTTACATGAAGTTCACTTTGGATCAAACAACGGTGGATAGTACGATCTGACACTGATGTTCCTTGAGCTTGAAGTTCACTTTTAATCTCTTTAGAAGTTTTCCTGGACTCTTTTGTTACCATTCATATTATCCGTCTCTTTGATTTGTCATCAATTTTCCTCCTGCGGCCACGTCCAGGGAGGTTGGCTACAGTCCCATGGATCTTAAATTTCTGAATAATATGTGCACCTGTAGTCACAGGAACATCAAGCTGCTTGGAGATGGTCTTATAACCTTTACCTTTTAACATGCTTTTCTATAATTTTCTTTCTAATCTCCTGAAACAACTCTTTCCTTTGCTTCCTCTGGTCCATGTTGAGTGTGGTACACACCATGTCACCAAACAACACAGTGAGTATCTGTAGCCCTATATACAGGCCCACTGACTGATTACAAGATTGTAGACACCTGAACTTGAAGTTCACTTTTAATCTCTTTAGAAGTTTTCCTGGACTCTTTTGTTACCATTCATATTATCCGTCTCTTTGATTTGTCATCAATTTTCCTCCTGCGGCCACGTCCAGGGAGGTTGGCTACAGTCCCATGGATCTTAAATTTCTGAATAATATGTGCACCTGTAGTCACAGGAACATCAAGCTGCTTGGAGATGGTCTTATAACCTTTACCTTTTAACATGCTTTTCTATAATTTTCTTTCTAATCTCCTGAAACAACTCTTTCCTTTGCTTCCTCTGGTCCATGTTGAGTGTGGTACACACCATGTCACCAAACAACACAGTGAGTATCTGTAGCCCTATATACAGGCCCACTGACTGATTACAAGATTGTAGACACCTGTGAAGCTAATTAGTGGACACAACTTGATTTAACATGTTCCTTTTGTCACATTATTTTCAGGGGTACCATCATTTCTGCCCAGGCCTATTTCATGAGTTTAATTTTTTTAAAAATTCAGTGGAAGCAGAAAAGCAATGTCTGACTTTCATTTGTTCATTTTCATAGATTTTTAATTTATTATTACTTTTGTCAGATTCAAGTTATTTCTGTGACCATTGTGGGTTTTTCTTTCATTAAACGAGGAGTACCAACAATTCTGACCACGTGTGTATATAGTATATACAGAACTCCTGTGTATGTCACTGGTGATCACTGTATTATGTATACACTATATACAGAGCTTCTGTGTATAATGTCACTGGTGACCACTGTATTACCTGTACACTATATACAGAGCTCCAGTGTATAATGTCACTGGTGACCACTGTATTACCTGTACACTATATACAGAGCTCCTGTGTATAATGTCACTGGTGACCACTGTATTACCTGTACACTATATACAGAGCTCCTGTGTATAATGTCACTGGTGACTAGTGTTGAGCCACCCCCGTAGTGTTCGAGTTCGGTTCGGTTCGTCGAACACCCGTGTGTTCGCCGAACTGTTCGTCGAACTGTTCGTCGAACACCTTCGAACACCGTTAAAACCAATGGCAGGCAAACAAAAACACATAGAAACACATAGAAAACACCTTCAAAGGTGTCCAAAAGCTGACAAACTGCTCAGAAGACATAACTAACACATGGAAAAGTGACAAGTACATATAGTCATGCGAAAATAAAAGAGGTGGAGGAGTAAAAGGAGGGGGAGACACAGATATAGGCATGTCATGCCCTTCTAAAATCCAAAAAGTGAGAAGCCGACACGGCCAGTCCGCTCCTGCCCGTGCCACCTCCGTGTCGCCGGGTTTGTGCCAGAGCCGCGGTGAACCCTGACGGCCAGCCCCCCTCTCCCAATACTGGTGCCTGTCCGCTGGTGGGTCGAGCGAGCCCCCCTGTGGTGGAGGCAGCTCTAAGCTTTTTAATTTAAATTGTCTCTCTAATTTGAATGAATACACTTTAAATCCATTTACAAGGATCTATTGGAGGGCAAGTCTCATGCCAGCAGCCGCGTAATTCCAGCTCCAGTAGCGTCCACTAAAGCTGCTGCAGTTAAAAAGCTTTTCTAAGGATCGAGCTCGGCTGTCCACCGCAAGGCATCCTACTGCCAGTCCCAGCCCCTATGCCTTGGGGTGCCTCCTGATGCTCTTCACTAAGTATCCCATGGTCCCGAAGCATTTCCTTTGAAAAAATTAAGTGTCTAAACTACAGGTGGTGCAGCTTGCTTAACAGCCGGGATAATCCGCTTACTAGCAGACACTGCTACTAGGCACAAAGTATTTCCTGGGCTAGATGCAGTTAAAAATTTGTAATTAGATACTCTCGTTGGATGCTGAGAAAGCATTCCATAGAGTCTCCTGGCACGCCATATATGATTCTCTTAAAAAGCTTGGGGTAGGGGTCTAGGGGACCCTTTTATAGCCAAAATCACGGCCCTGTATCGCAATACGTCACCTAGGCTGAAGATAAATGGAACTGTAGCACCCTGAGGGCTCGGTTGCTAAAGACGTATTGCACCTCACCCAGAGGTGTGATATCTCACTCTCAGGTAAGGATGGAGTGTGGATCAGGACCCGACACCTGCATGCATTACACCACATTGCCGTGGGGCAGGGCGACCAATATGCCCCTGAGATGGGCACGACAGTCCCTGTCCCTGGCTGGAGTGGGGGGAGGGAACACTGAGGAAGGGGAACCCTGTAGTGCAGGAGCAGGGAGGAAGCAGTTCCTGGGTGCATTGAGAAGGGAGTATAAAAGGTGGGCACCATCTTAGTTCAGTGCAGAGAAGTCTGAGCAGAAGTGGCAGGGAGCAGGGGCTCTGCATGAGCTCTGCTCCGGAGGCGGGCCTAGTAACAGAGGCCCAGGCCTGGAAGAGGGAGAAGGAAGGAAGAGGAGCGGAGAAGGCTCCAGGAACGAGGAATGAAGGGATCCCAGGGGTGCGGACGGGCGAGTCGCCACCGCACGCCCGAATCCACCTGCGTGGAGGGGTCAGGCCAAAGGGGGAGACCGGTCCCCGAACTAGTGGAGGCAGGAAACGACCCTCAGCTAGAAACCGGAGGCTCTGACATTTTATGTGGCGCAGCCCCTCGCTACACCCGCTAGGAAGGCACCACATAGGGTCAGGGAAACTGGCGCCAAGTTTACCAAGAGGAGGCCCGAGGCAGCCGGACAGAAGTGTTGGTAAGAAAGGCCAGACAAAGGACACACAAAGGGGGTCCTGTGAAGTGCTCCAAAGTTATCTGGGAGTTGTCTGAGCCCCTCACCTGGTGAGCACAGTACGACGTGGGCAGCCGTTACCTGCAGACGTGGTCTGGATAATAAGAACTGTGAGTAAAGGCCCTGAACTGCATCACTGACTCCGTGTCGTTACTGCTGCTGCCCTGCACCATCACCCCCATCCTCCGCATACACTGCCCTGAGGCTATACTCCTCCCGTGGGGAGTTATGCTACGCTCTGCTGCACCCACAACACCAGCCTCAGTGGTCTGCCCTGTAGCGGCGGTTCACTCTGACCGCAATCCACGGGTGGCGTAGTCGGACATTTAAACATCAAAACCACATAAATAGTTCCGCCACTGGTTTGACCGCCCTGAGCCACGGAACTGGGTCGCCGCCACGAAGACTACAACCACCAGCATCCACCAAAAAGGGTCCGGCTCCGGGTGTCCCAAGGCCCAGGGGGTGCGTCAGAACATTTTCATCACCTTTCACAATCACCAATGGGACAAGGCAGTGATGTCCTCTGTCCCCTCTCTTATACATCCTAGTGACGGAGCACCTGCTCTCATCAATTCGCCATAACCCCAATATTAGGTGGATTGAGGTGGGAGGCACCGAGTACAAGTGCTCTCTATTTGCTGATGATGTCCTAGTATATATCACTCAATCACATATATCCATCCATGCTGTTATGGCTGAAATAGATCACTTTGTTACATGGTAAAATTTTAAAATCAATGCAGCGAAGTCTGAGGCCCTCGATGTCTCCCTCCCCAAATCCATATAGGATTCCATCCAGTCCAACTTTCCCTTTGCCTGGCCCTCACAGGGTATCAAATACTTAGGAATTCCTATTCATAGAGACCTCTCCCATCTATGTTATCTTAATTTTGGGCCCTTTATTGAACAACTCCATACAGACCACGGTTGGCAAGTTAGAACTGTAAGATTCACTACGTGAACCACTGGTGTTTTGTGGAAAAGCACATGTACACTGCGTTCCAAATTATTATACAAAAAGTGTTTAGGAGTGATAAGGGAAGAATTTGTTTGTTTGTCAGTTAAACTCATTGATGGTGATGTGTGTCAGGGCTCTTTATATCACTGTAAGCAATTGCAGACACCTGTGCTAATTAGTTTGGCAGGTGTGTCCAATGAAAGGCAAGACTACTTAAGAAGGCTCTCTCACATTATTAAGCAGCCTACATTTTCTGCCAAAATGGGAAAGAAAAAGGATGTGTCGGCTGCTGAGAAGCAACAAATTGTGGAGTGTTTAGGTCAAGGCATGACTACAATCAACATTGTGCGATGATCAGGATGAAGTGTCTTGGCAATCAAGAAGTATGTAGCTGATTCACAGTACACACGTGTGCGTGCTGATAAGGGCAAATTGAGGACTCTTTCCTACAGGCAATTACGTCAGGTTGAAAGAGCAGCGGCAAAAAAGCCTTGTCATAGCAGCAGACAAGTTTTTGAAGCTGCTTGTGCCTCCAACGTCCCCCGAACAACAAGATGCAGGGTCCTTCAGAGGTTTGCAGCTGTGCATGCGCCATCCTGTCGACCTCCTCTATCCACTTCACACAAGCAGAAACAGCTCCAGTGGGCCAAACATTACATGAAGACTGATTTCAAAACTGTTTTGTTCACGGATGAGTGCCGTGCAGCGCTCGATGGTCCAGATGGATGGAGTGGAGGATGGCTGGTTGATGGACACCCCACGCAAACACGGCTACAGCGCCAACAAGGAGGAGGTGGAGTAATGTTTTGGGCTGGAATCATGGGGAGAGAGATTGTCGGCCCCTTTAGGATCCCTGAAGGCGCTAAAGATGAACTCCATAATGTATGTGGATTTTCTCAAACAGCACTTCCTGCCATGGTTCAAGAAGAAGAACCGTGTATTTCACAGCAAGATCATTTTTCTGCATGATAATGCACCATCTCATGCTGCACATAAAACATCTGCATCTCTGGCTGATATGGGCATAAAAGGGGACAAACTTATGGTGTGACCCCCATGCTCCCCTGACCTCTACCCCATTCAGAACCTTTGGAGCATCATTAAAAGGAGTGTCTATGATGGCGGGAGGCAGTTCACATCTAAGCAACAGCTCTGGGAGGGTATTCTGTCCTCATGCAAAACAATTGAAGCAGAAACCATCCAAAACCTGACAAATTCAATGGACGAGAGAGTTCAGAAGCTCCTTTCGAACAAGGGGTCCTATGTGAAAATGTAACATCACCTAGAATAAAGTTTTGAGTTGAAAACTGTTTGATTTCAGTTTCTAACAACCTGCTAATGCTTATAATTTCAAAAATGACCATTTTTTTGGTCTTTATTAAAATGAAAAGGTTGATCGAAAAGTTTGGGGGATCTAAGAGTGTGGCAACCCAGTAGTCATGATTACTTCGAATTCTGACAATATGAGGGTCATGCTGCAGGTAGTGCAGCAAGAAGGCACTTATGTGCCTTGCGCATCTCGGAGCCCCAAAATTATTTTCCGGGCTAGATGCAGCTAAAAATTATTTTTAATTTTAAATCTGGTGAAGCTTTAGTATAGATGGCCTAATAGGATCAGTGCTGCACACTGCTACAAAGCCCAAATTATTTTCCAGTCAAGATACAGATAAACATGATTAGTAATTTGAAAGCTTAAAACGGTTGGTAGGGTGATTTTAACCAATCATCAAGCTTTTACTCTCCCCAGGATGACACAGGGGTAGAAAAGTCGTTTCGGATCCATGATTTGTTCATCTTTATGAACGTGAGTCTGTCTACATTATCAGTGGAGAGCCGCGTGCGCTTATCTGTCAGCACACCACCAGCAGCGCTGAACACACGTTCAGACAGAACGCTGGCTGCGGGGCATGACAAGATCTCCAAGGCGTAAGTGGCTAGCTCCGGCCATTTATCCAGATTGGAAGCCCAAAAAGAGCAAGGGTCCAGTGACACAGTCGTGGCTTCAATGTTTACTTGGAGATACTCCTGTACCATCGTCTCTAGGCGTTGACTATGTGTCAGACTTCTTGTCTCCTGTGGCCTTGCAAAGGATGGGCTAAAAAAGTGGTGAAATGATTCCGCAAAATTGATGTTACCAGCAGATACTGTGGTTCTGTTACGGTTTGAGTGCTGAACACTTGACGGTCCCACGGTTGGCAAGTTGGAACTGTGAGATTCACTACGTGCACCACTGGTATTTTGTGGAAAAGCACATGTAAGATTCTGCAACAGTCTCTGCTGATACTCCTGCATGCGTGCATCCCTTTCTATGGCAGGAATAATTTCTGCAAATTTACTTTTGTACCGGGGATCTAACAGTGTGGCAACCCAGTAGTCAGGATTATTTCTAATTCTCACAATTCGAGGGTCATGTTGCAGGTAGTGCAGCAAGAAGGCACTCATGTGTGTTGCGCATCCAGGAGCACCAAATCCCTGTTGTGTTGGTGGCGAGGTAACAATCATGCTTCCTTCCTCTGTCCTCTCCCCCCAACCTCGCACAACAGAAATGTGATCAAGGTCTCCCTCATCTGATGAGTCTTCCATCAGTTCGTCCTCCACTTCTTTCTGGGCTCCTGCACCTTCCTCACTAGTTTGGCTGCTACCATGCGCCCTGGTAAAACCATCTCCCCCACCCTCACATGCCTGCCGCCTTGGTGCTGCCGACCGTCTGGACCTTGCAGATGTTAGCCCTTCCGCATACAACTCCTCCTCCTCTACTTCCTCCACCTCCTCTTGTGCCACCACCTGACTCCGAATTCTGTTTAACATGTGCTCCAGCATGTAAATCACCGGAATAGTCATGCTGATAATGGCATCGTCAGCACTAAACATCTTCGTCGCCATTTCAAAACTGTGCAGAAGGGTGCATAGGTCCCTGATCTGAGACCACTCCTCCAGCGTGATTTGCCCCACCTCTGAATCTCGTTGGCCCAGGCTATACGTCAGAACGTATTGCACCAGGGCTTGTCGGTGCTGCCACAGTCGCTGCAACATGTGCAGAGTTGAATTCCACCGGGTAGGCACATCGCATTTTAGCCGGTGAAGTGGCAGGCCCAACGACTTCTGTAGAGATGTAAGTCGCTGAGCTGCGGGATGCGAACGGCGGAAGTGAGCACACAGCGACCGTGCCCTCTGCAGAAGGCCATCTAGTCTGGGATAGTGGGCTAAAAATTGCTGGACAACCAGGTTCAACACGTGAGCCATACAAGGCACGTGTGTGACATTGCCCCGGCGAAGGGCCGCACCCAGGTTTGCAGCATTGTCGCACACGGCCTTCCCTGGTTTCAGGTCCAGTGGAGACAACCATTCATGAAATTGGTTCTCCAGAGCTGACCACAACTCCTCAGCTGTGTGACTCACATTTCCCAGACATTTCAATGTAAAAACCGCCTGATGACGTTGAGCCCTACTGCCAGCATAGTAAGGAGGTGTGCAGGATCCCTTCTGCGCAGTTAGAAAGCTTGTGGCATGACCAGACAGGCTTTGGGTGCAGGTGGAAGACCGAGAGGAGGTTGAGGAGGCAGAAGCAGTGGAGGAACTTTGACATAAAGAGGATTGACGCACAACTCGTGGGGACGGCAAGACTTGGACAGCAGCCCCTTGTCCTGCTGTCACCATAGTTACCCAGTGCCCAGTCAGCGACATGTAACGCCCCTGTCCATGCCTACTCGTCCAAGTGTCTGTGGTGAAATGCACCCTGTCACACACAGAGTTTCTCAAAGAAGCGGTGATGTTGTGTGCGACATGCTGGTGGAGCGCAGGCACACCTTTCTTTGAGAAGTAGTGCCGACTGGGCATCTGGTACTGGGGCACTGCGACGGACATAAGGTCTCGAAAATCCTCTGTGTCCACCAGGCGGAAAGGCAGCATTTCTGTAGCCAAGAGCTTGCAGATGGTGAAATTCAACCTCTTAGCTTTCTCATGGCTAGGAGGAAATGGTCTTTTACTTGTCCACATCTGAGGGACCGAGGGCTGGCTATTGTGCTTAGACGGGGTTGATAAGGGTGTCCCCGGCAAACTGCCGGTCTGTGAGGAAGATGCAGGCGGACATGTTAGGTTGCCTTGATCCAAAGGTGGTGCTATTGATGTCGGACAGCGCTCAACACCAGCTGGTGTTACCACCTCCAAAGAAAATGATGACCTGCCAATCACGCTGGCTGTTGCGGGTAAAGAGGTGGCAGGTCTGCGCCCCAAAACAGGTGTGACTGCTGTCCCCCCAGTCACAGAGGATGAAGAGGCCGCGGATGCACAAGATATGGCAGACGGTGATTGGCCCGGCCGGCTAGGCCGCATTGTAGCACACTGAGCTTCCCACTGCAACTTATGCTTCATGTCCATGTGCCGGTTCATGCATGAAGTACTCAAACTATGTATTTTTTGGCCTCTACTTAGCTTTTGCTGACAAATGTTACAGATAACACGAGTTGGGTCATCTTTATCGATCTGAAAAAATGCCCAGGCTATGCAAGGCTTAGCACCCATGCGACCTGAAGAGCCACCACGACTTGTGGTGAGAGGCAGAGTTGTGTTTGAGGATGCAGTTGTTGACGTGCTTCCAGTACTACGTCTCTGTCCAGGAAGGCGCAACCTGACCTCGTCGTCACTAGCATCTTCCTCCACCTCCTCTGCTGACCTCATCTCTTGGCTGACTGTGGGTTGACAGTAAGTGGGATCTCCGACCTCATCATCATCACCCTGTGCGTTATCACACCCGTCGTCCTCAGAGCCAACCTGTTCCTGCCCTGACAAAAAACTAAAGTTGTCGCTCCAATCAGGTATTTGAGTCTTATCATCGTCTTCCTCATTGTCTCCACCAACAGGAGTTACAGTTTGGGAATGAGGGTCTACATTATGGTCAGAACCTTCTGCGTCTGGTCCTGGATCCAACTCATAAAGATTCTGGGCATCAGTGCAGATCATTTCCTCGTCTGGATTCACAGAAGCGCTGGAGTCGACCTCTGATTCCCAGGCTATAGTATGAGTAAACAGCTCTGCAGACTCAACCATCTGTTCTACCTCACACTCAGACGGGCAGCTGGAGATTTGGGAGCTGTGAGGAAGCAAGTGCGATTTGGGTGACACCTTTGAGGACTGGAGTATTTGTGATGTTGAAGTTGATGTGGAGGAGAGCCCACTTAAAGGAGCACTTGATATCCGTTGAAGCACCTGCTGTTTTTGTGCCTCATCTGGAATTTGTAGCGATTGGCGTGGCCGTAAGAAAGGGATCTTATCACATTGTCCGCTAAAAGAAGTAGACATTTTAGTTTGGCTGGAAGATGGTCTTTCTTCTGCACCTACCCCACGGACACAACCTTTTTTCCCCTTCCCAACACGCCTATTCCCCTTTCCACCAGCAGCAGGCCTTTTTCCACTCATTTTGGTGGTTAACTAATTCACAACTCTGGAGTTGTTTGCACAAAAAAACAATGGATGGTAACCGAGCAGAGCTGAGTGGCCAAACTGTGGTATTAGGCCAAAACTATTGGCTGGGTTAGATGCAGAAAAAAATTATTTTTAATTTGCAACCTGATGGAGGTCAGTATAGATGGACTAATAGACCAAGTCCCACACACCGCTAGAAGCCCAAATATTTTTTCAGAGCTAGATGCAGAAAATTTTTTTATTCAATTTGCAACCTGATGGAGGTCAGTATAGATGGGCTAATAGAACAAGTCCCACACGCTGCTAGAAGCCCAAATATTTTTTCAGAGATAAATGAAGAAAAAAATTATTTTTAATTTGCAACCTGATGGAGGTCAGTATAGATGGACTAATAGACCAAGTCCCACACACTGCTAGAAGCCCAAATATTTTTTCAGAGCTAGATGCAGAAAAAAATTAGTTTTAATTTGCAACCTGATGGAGGTCAGTATAGATGGACTAATAGACCAAGTCCCACACACCGCTAGAAGCCCAAATATTTTTTCAGAGCTAGATGCAGAAAAAAATTATTTTTAATTTGCAACCTGATGGAGGTCAGTATAGATGGACTAATAGACCAAGTCCCACACACCGCTAGAAGCCCAAATATTTTTTCAGAGCTAGATGCAGAAAAAAATTATTTTTAATTTGCAACCTGATGTAGGTCAGTATAGATGGACTAATAGACCAAGTCCCACACACTGCTAGAAGCCCAAATATTTTTTCAGAGCTAGATGCAGAAAAAAATTATTTTTAATTTGCAACCTGATGGAGGTCAGTATAGATGGACTAATAGACCAAGTCCCACACACCGCTAGAAGCCCAAATATTTTTTCAGAGCTAGATGCAGAAAAAAATTATTTTTAATTTGCAACCTGATGTAGGTCAGTATAGATGGACTAATAGACCAAGTCCCACACACTGCTAGAAGCCCAAATATTTTTTCAGAGCTAGATGCAGAAAAAAATTATTTTTAATTTGCAACCTGATGGAGGTCAGTATAGATGGACTAATAGACCAAGTCCCACACACTGCTAGAAGCCCAAATATTTTTTCAGAGCTAGATGCAGAAAAAAATTATTTTTAATTTGCAACCTGATGGAGGTCAGTATAGATGGACTAATAGACCAAGTCCCACACACCGCTAGAAGCCCAAAAATTTTTTCAGAGCTAGATGCAGAAAAAAAATATTTTTAATTTGCAACCTGATGGAGGTCAGTATAGATGGACTAATAGACCAAGTCCCACACACTGCTAGAAGCCCAAATATTTTTTCAGAGCTAGATGCAGAAAAAAATTATTTTTAATTTGCAACCTGATGGAGGTCAGTATAGATGGACTAATAGACCAAGTCCCACACACTGCTAGAAGCCCAAATATTTTTTCAGAGCTAGATGCAGAAAAAAATTATTTTTAATTTGCAACCTGATGGAGGTCAGTATAGATGGACTAATAGACCAAGTCCCACACACCGCTAGAAGCCCAAATATTTTTTCAGAGCTAGATGCAGAAAAAAATTATTTTTAATTTGCAACCTGATGGAGGTCAGTATAGATGGACTAATAGACCAAGTCCCACACACCGCTAGAAGCCCAAATATTTTTTCAGAGCTAGATGCAGAAAAAAATTATTTTTAATTTGCAACCTGATGTAGGTCAGTATAGATGGACTAATAGACCAAGTCCCACACACTGCTAGAAGCCCAAATATTTTTTCAGAGCTAGATGCAGAAAAAAATTATTTTTAATTTGCAACCTGATGGAGGTCAGTATAGATGGACTAATAGACCAAGTCCCACACACTGCTAGAAGCCCAAATATTTTTTCAGAGCTAGATGCAGAAAAAAATTATTTTTAATTTGCAACCTGATGGAGGTCAGTATAGATGGACTAATAGACCAAGTCCCACACACCGCTAGAAGCCCAAAAATTTTTTCAGAGCTAGATGCAGAAAAAAAATATTTTTAATTTGCAACCTGATGGAGGTCAGTATAGATGGACTAATAGACCAAGTCCCACACACTGCTAGAAGCCCAAATATTTTTTCAGAGCTAGATGCAGAAAAAAATTATTTTTAATTTGCAACCTGATGGAGGTCAGTATAGATGGACTAATAGAACAAGTCCCACACACTGCTAGAAGCCCAAATATTTTTTCAGAGCTAGATGCAGAAAAAAATTATTTTTAATTTGCAACCTGATGTAGGTCAGTATAGATGGACTAATAGACCAAGTCCCACACACTGCTAGAAGCCCAAATATTTTTTCAGAGCTAGATGCAGAAAAAAATTATTTTTAATTTGCAACCTGATGGAGGTCAGTATAGATGGACTAATAGACCAAGTCCCACACACCGCTAGAAGCCCAAATATTTTTTCAGAGCTAAATGCAGAAAAAAATTATTTTTAATTTGCAACCTGATGGAGGTCAGTATAGATGGACTAATAGACCAAGTCCCACACACCGCTAGAAGCCCAAATATTTTTTCAGAGCTAGATGCAGAAAAAAATTATTTTTAATTTGCAACCTGATGTAGGTCAGTATAGATGGACTAATAGACCAAGTCCCACACACTGCTAGAAGCCCAAATATTTTTTCAGAGGTAGATGCAGAAAAAAATTATTTTTAATTTGCAACCTGATGGAGGTCAGTATAGATGGACTAATAGACCAAGTCCCACACACCGCTAGAAGCCCAAATATTTTTTCAGAGCTAGATGCAGAAAAAAATTATATTCAGTTTGCAACCTGATGGAGGTCAGTATAGATGGACTAATAGAATGATGCTATGCCCAAAAGATTTTACTTCACTAGGTGCAGTAAAAAAATTGGTATTCTATACACAGGTGTTATATCTTGCAACACAGATAGGCTACTCCACTGACTAACACACTCTGCAATAGGCCAAAAAGGATTAGCTTTGCTAGATTCAGCCAAATGCTGTGAAAAAAACTTGCACAGCACTGGCACAGATCTGCCTGGCAAAAACTGATAGGAACTGATGTAACCTAGTCCTGAAAAGGACTCCAATTACAATTAGTCTTTACTCCCACAACCTATCTATTTAAGAGCACAGACCTCCCTGATAAAAGTCGTAGGAAATGCTGTAACCTAGTCCTTAAAAGGACTGCAATCACAACTATTCCCTACTCCCAAGCTATCTGTATATTTGTGCGAAAATTGGCTTGAAATTAACAAGGTATAGCACACACAGCAACAGCGGTGCCGTCTAACACGCAGCTGCAGCAGTGAGAAAATGGTGGCGACGGGGAAAATGGCTTGGTCTTATAGGGCAAGGACATGTGACATACACTGCCAATCACACATGCCCTTGCTTGTGTGAAAAAAAGCACTTCGCTCCGTGTGTGCGCTGCTGATAGGCTGACAGATTGCACCTCCCCACTGCAAATGCGGGAAAGAGAAAAAAAAATGGAGATCTTCATTGTTCCTGCAGAGATCCATCCCCTGCCCCTCCCCCCGCCCCGCTGTACACTCAAACTGCGTATTAACATTAATTTTCATCATTACTGAGAAAAAATCCAGTTATGATTTTGGTGCACGAACAGTTATCGAACATAACCTCGAACAGCCGAATTTTTCTCAAATTGTTCGTGTTCGCCGACCGGCTCGAACACCGCCCAAAACAGCTCGAATTTGAGATTGGCGAACAGTTCGAGTAGAACAACGCTCATCTCTACTGGTGACCACTGTATTACCTGTACACTATATACAGAGCTCCTGTGTATAATGTCACTGGTGACCACTGTATTACCTGTACACTATATACAGAGCTCCTGTGTATAATGTCACTGGTGACCACTGTATTACCTGTGCACTATATACAGAGCTCCTGTGTATAATGTCACTGGTGATCACTGTATTACCTGTACACTATACACTATGTACAGAGCTCCTGTGTATAATGTCACTGGTGACCACTGTATTACCTGTACACTATATACAGAGCTCCTGTGTATAATGTCACTGGTGACCACTGTATTACCTGTACACTATATACAGAGCTCCTGTGTATAATGTCACTGGTGACCACTGTATTACCTGTACACTATATACAGAGCTCCTGTGTATAATGTCACTGGTGATCACTGTATTACCTGTACACTATATACAGAGCTCCTGTGTATAATGTCACTGGTGACCACTGTATTACCTGTACACTATATACAGGGCTCCTGTGTATAATGTCACTGGTGATCACTGTATTACCTGTACACTATACACTATGTACAGAGCTCCTGAGTATAATGTCACTGGTGACCACTGTAATACTTGTACACTATATACAGAGCTCCAGTGTATAATGTCACTGGTGATCACTGTATTACCTGTACACTGACACTATATACAGAACTCCTGTGTATAATGTCACTGGTGAACCCTGTATTACCTGTACACTGACACTATATACTGAGCTCCAGTGTATAATGTCGCTGGTGGTCACTGTATTACCTGTACACTGTACACTATATACAGAGCTCCTGTGTATAATGTCACTGGTGATCCCTGTATTACCTGTACACTGACACTATATACAGAGCTCCTGTGTATAATGTCGCAGGTGGTAATAACAGTGTTGTTAGTATTGTAGTTTGTATTCATGATCAGTATTGTAGTATTTGGTCACGTTGGGGTGGTAATATGTGGTCTGGTCATGGTCTGGCCGTATTTATTCCTTGCATGTAGTATTCGGTCACTATGTGGTGGTAATATGTGATCTAGTCATGGTGTGGCGATATTTGTCCCTTTTGTATGTGGTATTATTGGTGTTGATATAGTGGACTGTGTTGTGTATGGCAGTCATTTTGTTCTTGCTGATATTAACTAGGAAAAGATTTTTTTCCATTAGGCCACAGCCCCACCATCAGTATTTGGTTAGTATTTTTTCTCAGGAGTCGCTGCCAAAACCAGGAGTGGGTGATAAATGCAGAATTGGTGACTTGTTTCTATTTTACCTTTTCTCTGATTGTTCCTCACCTGGTTTTGGCTCCCACTCCTGAGAAAAAATACTGACCGAATACTGACCAAATACTGATAGTGGGGCCGTGACCTTAGAGATTAAATACCTGGAGCAGAGCGGCAGAGATGCACTTACAGGGGTTCTCTGGTGAAAACAAGTAATCACCTCTCCACAGGATTAGTGATAATATTGATTGGTGGGGGTCTGACTGCTGGGACCTGCACCGATCGGCAGAATGTGGAGCTTTTCTCCCCATTAGACTGGAGCTCATGTGCGACTCGACCACTGATCCATTCATTCCCTCAGAGGCTGCGAGCGCTGCTCTTTTTTTGGAAGCCAGCAAGAGAACGAATGAGGCTGTGGTCAGACTTCCCACCTGTTGCTGCATTTTAAAATGGGGATAAGTGTCCTGTCAGGGATGAAACTTCCCCATTCTTCCGATTGGTGCGTTTTCCAATGTTCGGACCCAAACGATCAATAAGTGATCACCGATCCTGTGGATCCCATGGATCGGTGATAACTTGTTTTAACCAAAGAAGCCCTTTAATGCAAACATGTCCATCCCAGTTAGTGTCGCCCAGTAGATGTGCAGGAGCCGCCTGTCAATGCTCCACTATAACAGGGAGAGCGGATAACAGATATTTGCATATGGCTGTAGGTGGCCCCTAGAGTTAATTTCCCCTGTGGGCCCCAGACACCCCAGTCCGACCCTGGAGAGAAACACAAATTGCGGAATATTCTACATCTTTTTCAGGTATTTCATAATTTTGTACTTGAGAGGTCTAAGCAGGACAATAGTGTAGAAGAAGTGTCAGATGGTGATACTGATTCTGACTGTAATGTGGAAAATGAACAAGAAGTAAGACACGTGTCTGTAACTGAAGGTGACCTTGGGTCTGACCAAGAGACGGACATACAGAAACCTGACATGGGAGGAGACATGACTGACATACGAGAAACCGACATACTAGGTGATGTGGGAGGAGACGTGAGTGACGTAGGAGGAGCGGACGTACAAGAGCCACTAAAAATATCAGAGAATTCAGGAATTACCCAGGCTCAACTGCAAATTAAAAGGAGGAAAAATTTGCTGAAATTATACAAAATCATGTCAAGATATGATGTCAAAATCCATGCCTGTAGAAATTCAGAGACATTTGAGAGCTTCTCTGATAAGTTTGATTTATCCACTGAGGAGAGGAATCAATTATTTAAAATATGGATTCCTGTGACATTGTCCAGATGTTACTCTCCTAATGGATGGGAAAAATGATTCGGACAGGTTAAGATATTTGATTTATTGTGTCACAAAGGATTTTCCCAACATAGAAGATCTGCAGAAACTAAGGATTGGTAGGAAGGAATGTACATATACATTCATGTCCATATTTGAACAGTTGTATAAAGCTCTTATCAAAAATGGAAAAGTACAACATATGATAACAACTTTTGTACAAAAATTCAAATTCCTAAATCCAGTTTCCCAAGTTATTGCATCACAAAAACATTCATTATTTGAATGTGCGCAGTTGCTGGATTTTGTTAGGAAACATGAGAATCGTGAAAAGAAAATAAATCAAGTTAAATTTGTAAAACCAGAAAAGGTAAAATCTTACCAAAAGCCAATATCAAACTCTCCTAGACTGAGTCATCCCCATAGTGAACTCTATCAAATACGCAGAAGATTTCATATCTGTTATAAGCCATATCAGCCAGGGCAAAGGTCCATCTCTTCACAGAAAGAGTTAAAAATCCAAAGCTGTGACTTCTCCCTGGAAAGGAAAATGGCTGAAACTGATGGACAGAGTCAGGTGAGACGACCGGCTGAGAGTGACGTCATGGAATGTGGACAGAAGGACAGGCAGTTCTCTGAGGTTTTGAAGGATAGAAAAACGTCTTTCCTAAATAGGGCGTTCCTGGAGATATTTGAGAGAGACAGAAGAATTGGTTTAGGGAGTGGCTAAGAAAAAACTGTAATGATAATGTAGCATAGAAGTGTTACAATGTCTCAATATTTATTTATAATCTTATACAGTAAAATTGTAGTTACATAGTTTCTAATAGTATGTGTATATATATATATATATACACTTGTCTAAGTAGAGATTGTGTATAATTGTATTTATATATATATTTATAAAAATATATATATATTAATTAATAAATTAGAACTTCATATATAAATTTAAGTAACAATATTTTGAATTACATTAGAACCAACCAATATATGCATAAGATATTTAAATAATGCTGTTTCTGTATTAATTTGATATTTAATTTTATTTTCTTATATTTCCTTAGAGTTTTCATTCCAAAGCAGGATTTGATCAAACAACTCTAAAATGGATTTATTTCTTTATTCACACAGGAAGCTGAAAATTGCATGATTTATGTGTAACATTAATTAATATTTTCTATGTGACGCGCCCCTGGGCCTGTGTCGCGCTGCGTTGCGCACGCGGGAGCTTACCCGGAGCCGGATCTGTTGAGGGTTGTAGTCTCGTGGCGGTGACCCGGTCCGTGCCCAGGGTGTCAAACTAAGTGGCAGTCTATGGCAGTAGATGTTAACTTGGATGTCGACTACGCCACCCGTTGAGTGCGGCTTTGCAGCCGCCGCTGCAGAACAGTCCGCTGAGGCCGGTGGTATGGGTGCAGCGATGATGTTATAACCCCCAACGGGAGGGGTATGGCCTCAGGGCAGCAGGTGAAGATGATGGGGGTTGTGACGGTGCAGTAAGAAGAGTCAGAGTCAGGAGATGCAGTTTCAGGGTTTTTACTCACGGGTGTTCTCTCAGTCACTCTGGCCTTGAGTGACCACCCGAGCCGTGCTGCGTCCACCAGGTCCTGGACTCGGCTAACCCCCAGGCAGTTCCGGAGCGTGGTCCTGAGCTCCCTTCTCTCTCTCTGTCTCTGGCCATTCCCACCAGGGATCCACCTTTGGCCGGCTCCCTCGGGTCTCTTGGTGGTCAAACCTCCTCTGGGTTCCCTGACCCTATACTTGGTGTGCCTTTCTGGTGGATTTGGTGAGGGTCGTGGCAAATCTTGACCACGACCTCCGGTTCCTGGCTGAGGATAAGTGGCCTCCACCAGTTCGGGTTCCGGTACCCGTGTCCGCCAACCCTTCACCCCTTTTTGGTCTGATTCTGGGTTCTTAGGGTTCCCTCTGGTCTTCCACTCTGGGCCTTTCTTTCTCCTCTCTCCTCCGCAGGCTTGGCTCTGGAGCTGGGCCCAGCCGGAACCACAGCTCCCTGTCAGCCCTCCTGGCTGAACTCTTCCTAAAGACTCCCTCAGCTCTCCCTGTCCTAAGATGGTGCCCACCATATATACTCCCTCTATGTGTGAGCCCAGGTGACCAGCACCCAATGAGCTCCTAGCTTTACCCAGAGTACTCCCCCTATCTGCCCCTACACTACTGGGATGTTCCACCCCCCTCCCACTCCAGCCAGGGACAGACGCTGTCGTACCTGCACATTTACTTGGTGGGAGTACCGTAGTTCTGTCCCCCGGAAATGGGATGTATGTAGTGCATGCAGCCTACTGAGCTCAGTCCCACACTCCATCCTTACCCGGGAGTGGAATACCACACCTCTGGGTCGAGGTGCAATACCCCTGTAGCAGCCGAGTCCTCAGGGTGCTACATATGCATGAAGTGTTTATTTTATAACAAGTAGCTTTCCAGCATGACGTGTGACAGCTGCGGCCTTTGAACTTTGAGCTAATAGTATAGATCCCATTCATTCTATTTTCAGCTGATGTAACTTAAGACCGGGCAGCCAGTGAAAAAAGAATCTAAGTCAAGAGTTTTTTCAAGTGTCTGAAATTCCAGTGACTTACTCTCATATTATATATATACTTCTACTTGGGGAATATTCAAAGAAATATTAAGATATTAAATGCGCATTAATAAATTGGGATACAATTTTGGGTTAAATATATATATATATATATATATATATATATATATATAAAACTTCATATGTGGAATGTTTGAGTTGAACAGATCTGTGAATGTCAGAGTGAAGGTGACAGATGAGTAAATCAGCAGCTGCTAAGTGTGATTGATGTGACAGAGGCCTCGTATGTTTGTATGTTTGGAAAAAAAAAAAATGTTTCTTTATGTGAAGGTACAAAAATATATTTAATTCTGAGAAAATTATAATATAATTAGGTATTATCTACATAATATATACGTTTCTATACATAATTAAGTAATTATTATTTCTTGATTTCGCTAATAGTGGATAAGGGCAACCACACATCAAAATGGTTTATAAAGCAAATTTATATTTAGAATAATTTTCCACATGATAATATTCTTGAATAACTATGATATTATTTTTAATGGTAACCTAAATAGGTACACACCTCTCTTTAGACAAATCTATGCTACTCATCGATATGAAATTTATGCACAATATTTATAGAAGAATAACTATTTTTAATTTGGTTCTGATATATAAATTATTTTATAAAATAATATTTTTGGTATTAAGGGGGAAAATGTGTTTTTGATCCTGATTACATAATCACTTGTGATCAATATTTATTTTCCACACATTTTAATAAAGGTAAAATATTAATAAGGTACTATGGTATAATTAAGAAGGGTATTACATGCAAAGTTGCATAATTTAATAATTTTTTGGTGATACAAGGTTATGACAAATATGAAATCATCCAGATAATGGAGATATAAGGGTATTTTTTAAGGAGAATATAATTACTCTGCATTTGTCATTAAAATTTAAAGGCCTTATTTTTATTTTTATTCTTATTTTTACTCTTAATTTTATTTTTCATTTTTAACATTTTATTCTTACTTATTTTCTTATTTTTCCATTTTTCATTTTTAATTCTCATTTGATTTTATTTCAGTACAGTATCTCAATTGAGAAAACACATTAATATTTAATAAAGTAATGTCTAGTACAAGAATATTGCTTCATTAAATATAATTATATTAATATAAGAAAAATGGTTCAATTTTCTGAGTAAACACAACAATTCTTTCATTCATTCCTTCATACATTCATATATTTATTCAGCAGTATACATTCTTTGGTATTATTGGTTTAATAAAGATATAAACACTTGTTGTTTCAAAACACACTGACACCTATGGGTTGGAAAAGGTAATTACACCTATGACATAAAAATATTTTATCACATGGAGAACTTGATAGTAATTCAATCTATTATTGTTTATTATTCCAAACATAATTTATTTTAATATTTTGATAATAATTAGATGGATATTATTGATTGCTATGGTACGCTGTGATATTATAGGTTAGGAAAGTTGCCAGATTTGGTATCAGATTAGGGAATGAAGACTTCAATCAAGACATCGCAATTATGAATTCTATCTTAATAAAGACTTTTCATATTTATAAATCAAAGAGATTCTCAAAGGTTACAAGAAGAAGCAACCGATATCCGGACGTCTCAGAAGGTAACAGGTGTGAATGCTGAGTGATAATAGACTGTGTCAGATACAATTCACACCACTGATCACCAGGACGGCAGAGGACGATGATCCTGTATGAACTGTGTTGTGTTCAGGTTTCATCACGTTCCAGTGGTTTCTTATCACCTGCAACGCTTCAATGAAAGCTGGTGAACAGGTAATACCTGGCATATGTGTCCTGTATATAAAGGACTGAGTACTGGTTATGGGGCTATATAAAGCAGGGAAGTGTCAAGTTAACCCTTGCTTTACTGACCAAAGACGTCACATCTGTTCCAAAAGTGACACGAGACCAGTGCGGACACACGGAAGATTATCTGAAGACGATCCAACGTAAGTCCAGGTGACATCGCACAGATATTAAAGCTACATTTCATCCATGGACTTTGTTTTCTTATCATCTGACACACATGATCTTTCTAATAAAGAGCACAGTTTATGGACTGCACAATGATGAATACAATTATGGACTGTACAATATCTACACGCTATAATTTATTTCAAAGGAGTTTTCATCTAAAGACTGTGTTATAAAAGAACCAAGAAGAAGACGAGACGACGACCCGATGACATCAGACGATGACGATTGGACCCGCGATTGCTTCAATTTAGATATAGGGAAGTATAATTATACATATTAAATGAATATTAGTCACGGCTTACCATAACATGAATTCACATCATTATATAACAATAATCCGATGATGAGATTATTATTATTATTATTATTATTATGGAAATGTAATGATATTGCCAAGGAAGAAGGAAAGAAAAAATGATTGTTATCCTAATGATAAACCTGTCTTCTTTTGAGGATTTTTCAGTCCTTTTTATCCTCAAAAAGGGGGGAATGTTAAATAATTAATAATCGATAATCATTTTTCTTAAATCTGAGTTCTATGCCTCAGCCATCGTGTCTAGTTGACATGCGCTATTTGTGTGTGTATTTTTGGTTCACTACCATATGTAGAACAGGTGTCCATACGACTGGCTATAAAAGCCCATGGTACAGAAAGGGGGGCTCTCTTGCTCTTCCCACCCCACAAGACACAGAAGAAGAATCTTCATGCTGAGAAACAGATGACATGTAGGCCTGGACACGTGCTGGATAAAGACATGATTTACCAGCCAGGATCCAAGGAAAGATGGGTGAATCTCAACAATTAAGCTACTTATGGACAAATGGACAATTACTTTATAACTAATTATTGTATGTACCTGCTGCAATCTGATTCTTTTTAATGGACAATCCAAGAATAAATAGATACATTTTTTTATAAGAATATTGTGATATTGATACTTTGAGAAGTCCTCAGTAGAAAAAATAATACAGAAAGAGTATTATTTTACAGCCGCGCATGACGTCACTGCCATGCGCGGCTGACATGGAAAGATCAGCTCCCGGAAGTCACTCCCATGCCGGGTCTGTGTGTGCGGGGAGCAGCGACTTCACTCTCCTTCATAGCCGGCACACAGCTTAGCCGTGCTGCGGCTCCTGCTGCTGCCGGGCTATAGCGTGTGCCCGCTTATTAAAGGACATGAATATTCACCCACTCCCCACGCCCATGGGCGTGGAGAGAGGTTGAATATGCAAGCCCTTTAACAGCGGGCACAGGCGATTCCGGCAGCAGCAGGAGCCGCAGCGCGGCTACACTGTGTGCTGCTATTAAGGAGCATGAATATTCAGTGCTCCCCATGCCCCATGGGCGTGGGGAGCAGTGAATATTAATTTGCTGTAGCAGCGGGGACAGTGTAGGCTGCAGCGGGCGGCCGCTGCCTCCTGTGCCCCGCTCCTCCACCGCTACCCCCACACCCCACATATATATACAGTACAGACCAAAAGTTTGGACACACCTTCTCATTTAAAGATTTTTCTGTATTTTCATGACTATGAAAATTGTACATTCACACTGAAGGCATCAAAACTATGAATTAACACATGTGGAATTATATACTTAACAAAAAAGTGTGAAACAACTGAAAATATGTCTTATATTCTAGGTTCTTCAAAGTAGCCACCTGTTGCTTTGATGACTGCTTTGCACACTCTTGGCATTCTCTTGATGAGCTTCAAGAGGTAGTCACCGGAAATGGTCTTCCAACAATCTTGAAGGAGTTCCTAGAGATGCTTAGCACTTGTTGGCCCTTTTTCCTTCACTCTGCGGTCCAGCTGACCCCAAACCATCTCGATTGGGTTCAGGTCTGGTGACTGTGGAGGCCAGGTCATCAGGCATAGCACCCCATCACTCTCCCTCTTGGTCAAATAGCCCTTGCACAGCCTGGAGGTGTTTTTGGGGTCATTGTCCTGTTGAAAAATAAATGATGGTCCAACTAAACGCAAACCGGATGGAATAGCATGCCGCTGCAAGATGCTGTGGTAGCCATGCTGGTTCAGTATGCCTTCAATTTTGACTAAATCCCCAACAGTGTCACCAGCAAAGCACCCCCACACCATCACACCTCCTCCTCCATGCTTCACGGTGGGAACCAGGCATGTAGAGTCCATCCGTTCACCTTTTCTGCGTCGCACAAGGACACAGTGGTTGGAACCGAAGATCTCAAATTTGGAATCATCAGACAAAAGCACAGGTTTCCACTGGTTTAATGTCCATTCCTTGTGTTCTTTAGCCCAAACAAGTCTCTTCTGCTTGTTGCCTGTCCTTAGCAGTGGTTTCCTAGCAGCTATTTTACCATGAAGGCCTGCTGCACAAAGTCTCCTCTTAACAGTTGTTGTAGAGATGTGTCTGCTGCTAGAACTCTGTGTGGCATTGACCTGGTCTCTAATCTGAGCTACTGTTAACCTGCGATTTCTGAGGCTGGTGACTCGGATAAACTTATCCTCAGAAGCAGAGGTGACTCTTGTCCTTCCTTTCCTGGGGCGGTCCTCATGTGAGCCAGTTTCTTTGTAGCGCTGGATTGTTTTTGCAACTACACTTGGGGATACTTTCAAAGTTTGCCCAATTTTTCGGACTGACTGACCTTCATTTCTTAAAGTAATGATGAGCACTCGTTTTTCTTTACTTAGAATTTGTATTATGGCAAGAAAAAAGCAGCTAACAGTCTATTCAGTAGGACTATCAGCTGTGTATTCACCTGACTTCTGCACAACACAACTGATGGTCCCAACCCCATTTAAAAGGCAAGAAATCCCACTTATTAAACCTGACAGGGCATACCTGTCAAGTGAAAACCATTTCCGGTGACTACCTTTTGAAGCTCATCAAGAGTGTGCAAAGCAGTCATCAAAGCAAAAGGTGGCTACTTTGAAGAACTTAGAATATAAGACATATTTTCAGTTGTTTCACACTTTTTTGTTAAGTATATAATTCCACATGTGTTAATTCATAGTTTTGATGCCTTCAGTGTGAATGTACAATTTTCAAAGTCATGGAAATACAGAAAAATCTTTAAATGAGAAGGTGTGTCCAAACTTTTGGTCTGTACTGTATATATACACACCCCCCCCCCAACATTCGGACTATAAGATGCACCCCCCATTTTCCACCAAAATTTTGGAGGAAAAAAGTGCGTCTTATAGTCTGAAAAATACGGTAGATTATTAAATTAAATAGAGATTTAGGATTAAATCAGTGTAGGGTGCGGACAACCCCTTTAAATTGTTAATTGAAATAAAAACAGTTCCCCGTTGTATTAATAAGGCAGTGATTCCAACTGTATTACCACTGGGAGACCCCCCAACTCACACTCCTATTTCCCGAGTGCCTTCCACGCCAAGCTTGGTTATGGAGGCTTTGGATTACCATCCATACTGTTCAGCACAGATCATGCTTCTTATGTCTTCATCGATCCCCCAGAACACAGCCCTGCATTACAGCGTCCTTCAGGCTTTGTCCAATTATTTTCTCCAAATTTGTTTGCCGATCAGTGGCAAGAGGCTGTTGAGCTACTCAATCTCCTTGTTCCTTTGGAAAATTGGCACACTCTTGCATATAACAGTAGAGAATGGCCAAATCTTACGGAGACACTGGTAGATTGCAACGAAACATGGAGAGAGCAGATGTTCAGCGGTGAACTTGGAGTCTCCCTCCTCTATGAAGCTTTGCCGTACACATCTGACTTACTCGTGAGGACTTCTCATAATTCACATGTGCAAAAATAGTTCAATCCACAACTAAAACGCTTGAACCAACTCGTGGAAAACTGGATAAAGATAGATAAAAGGCACATTACCTGTGGGTAGCCCAAGTGTGAAGTAATTGTCAGGTCCAGGATTGAACTGGGCGATGCGATTACTTATGTATTTTGCTGCCCATTCGCAGCCCGGGCATAGTCATCAAGAATCACCAGCCGCATGAGGCTAACAAACTGAAGAGAGAAGCGATACACAAGATAAGAGGTGACACAATAATACACAGTCGGCAAGTTTGGAGACTGAAACACATTCTGGCTTTCATAAAGTTTGCTGCTTCAGTTTTTATAGCGTCAATTTGCATTAACTGTAGATTGTTATGAAGAATGATCAGATGAATTGTTAAAAAAAAAAAAATGCATATTAATTTTTTCCCAAAGAAATTACTTAACCACAAAACCCTATCACTACACTATGTGTGCTGGAGCCTGCTTCTCCGGGTCCTACATCACCAAAGCTTGGCACTTCGGGGACACATACCTCCCGTCCACGACCTGTCCGGCAGCAACCTTACATACCCCCCCTCTGCCCAAAGCAGGGGGGGCTTGGCACCTTCTGCCACCATACAACAGATACACAAAAGGTATAACGCAGTGTTTCCCAAACCCCATCCTCACAGACCCCACAGGTCATATTTTCAGGATCTCCTTAGTATTACACAGGTGACTGAAGTATCATCAAGGCATCAGGAATTCTCTCACCTGTGTAATACTAAGGAGATTCTGAAAACATGACCTATGGGGGTCCGTGAGGATGGGGTTTGGGAAACACTGCTATAACAGAACAAAACTAAAAATAACCAGTCCATACAGCACGGCATCAGCCGTTTAAATGTAGTGCTTTTCTCGGCCTCCAGCAGACTGAGCAGCACATGCAAGGTTTGCTCACCTTGCACAACACACAGCACCACTGAGACAGGCGCAGCTGTCTTAAATCAGGCCTTCCAAGACCTGGACTGGAGGTAAGTGAGCAGCTGTTTCCCCCCAACTCTTTCAGCTGCTCTTGAAACCCGGCCCTTTAATCCGGGCCCATTAACTCCCTCCCAGCACTATGTGTTCTGGAGCCTGCTTCTCCATGTCCTACATCACCGAAGTTTGGTACTTCGGGGACACATACCTCCCATCCACGACCTGTCTGGCAGCCACCTTACAGTGTGCTGCACTGAGTTAGACCAGAAATGAACCAGAAGATACCTGAAGGTAACTGCACAGCCAGAGTAAAAAATGTTTCTCTTTGTTTTCACTCTCACCCCTATAGTCCTACACGTTCTACTAACCCTTCTAATCCCTACACCTAGTAATGAACTGGTCATCTCTCCCTCCATCTCACCTCCTCCTCAGATCTGTTCCTCAACATACAATCCTCTGTCTCCAAACACAGACAGCCACCTCACGCTCGCTCCTGCTGCTCCTCACTGCTGGCGATATCTCTCCAAATCATGGCCCTCCTCACCACATCCCCACAGTCACTTCTACCTCTCATCCACAATCTATCAAATTTCCGCAACATTTCTAACCCTATACCCATTGCCCATCCCCAGCTTCCCCAATCCCACTAACAGGAGCTCTATGGAATGCTCTCTCCGTCTGCAACAAACTTTTCATTACTAACAAACTTTCCTTCCTTGGCATCAATGGCACCTGACTCACCCCCTCTGACATGGCCTCTCCAGCTGCACTTTCATACGTTGGATTCCACCTTTCCCACACCCCTCGCCCCATCGGCAAGCATGGCAAAGGAGTTTGTTTTCTCCTGTCAGATAACTGTACTCTGCTGCCCGACTAATCCACCTGTCCCCCCCCACTATTCCCTGGCCTCTCCCCTCTGTCAATCCATTCACTGGCTCCCCATTATCCAGAGACTCCAGTTGAAAACCCTAACCATGACATACCAAGCCATCCACAACCTGTCTCCTCCATATAACTGTGACTTAGTGTCCCGGTACTTACCTGCACGCAACCTCCAATCCTCACAAGATCTCCTTCTCTACTCCCCTCTTATCTCCTCTTCCCACAATCGCATGCAAGATTTCTCCCATGCATCCCCCTACTCTAGAACTCTCTACCCCAATATATCAGACTGTTGCCAACCGTGGAAACCTTCAAAAGGAAGCTGAAAATCCACTTCTTCTGACAAGCCTACAATCTGCAGTAACCACCGCTCCATCATACCACTGCACGACCAGCTCTACCCTCACCTACTGTATCCTCACCCATTCATTGTAGACTGTAAGCCCTCGCGGGCAGGGTCCTCGCTCCTCCTGTACCAGTCGGTGATTCGTTTTTGTTCAAGATTATTGTACTTGTTTTTTGCTATGTATATCCCTTTTCACATGTAAAGCTCCATGTAATAAATGGCACTATAAAAAATAATAACTTAATAGGGGGAGGTTAATTTGCTGTGGAGACTTCAGGACTCCGAAAAAAGTCCAGCAAGTCCCTGTATCACTTCCTACATAGGATTCAGCTATGGAATTGGTTCAACATCAGTGCAGAGCTTGCTCAAGAATGGCAGCAGGCAGGCGTCAGTGCATCTGTACACACCATGAGGAGAAGGATTTTGGAGGCTGTGCTGGTGTCAGGGCAGCAAAGAAACCACTTTTCTCCATGAAAAAGATTAAGAACAGGATTATAAAATGCAGTAAACTACAGTGATTGGATTACAGAGGACTGGGGTAAAGTTATTTCCCTGATGAAGGCCCCCTTCAAACTGTTAGGGACATATGGAAGAATGAATGTCCGGAGAAGAAAAGCTGAGCGCTACTTTGAGTCCTGTGTTATGCCAACAGTAAAGCACCCGAGACGAGTCATGTGTGGAGTTATCCATCATCAAAAGGGAGTGGGCTCACTCACAATTTTGCCTAAGAACACAGCAGGAGCATTTTTGGTGATTAACAATGCATATACCAGCATGACGGAGAATATGTCACAAGGCAAAAGTGACAACTAAGTGTCTGGGTAACACTGACATTTTGGGTTCATGGCCAGTAAACTCTCCAGATCTCAATTCGATTGTGGTCACTCCTCAAAAAGTGGGTGGACAAACAGAAATGTATGTAGTGAGCTCCTAGCACTGATTAGACAAAAATTGTCCGTCGTCAGTCAGGATTTGGCCCAGCAGCCGATATCCAGCTGCCAAGGCGAAGGGAACGAGTCTTGAAAAATAAGGGTCAACACTGAATATTGAATCTTTCCATAAACTTGATGTATTTGTCAATAAAAGTGTAAAACTTATAAAATGCTGATAATTGTACTACAGTAACCACAGAAACATCTGACTAAAAGATCTAAAAACACTGAAGTGAACACCAAAATTTGTATCAGTCACGAGTCTTTGGCCAGAACTGTACATAAAGTGACACAAAACAAGATACAAGACATAGGTCAAAAAAAATTCTCCATCTTCTCCGTTACGTCAATCCGTGAAAAATGGGACTGCACTCAGATGTCATCTGAGTGCAGTGCGATCTTTTCCAAGGACTCATTAACTTGCATGGCCGAGCGTGATCCGAATATTAGATGAAACTCAAGCATAGTGATTTTTGTCCTTGGACAGACTGTCTATCGGGCCGTGCACATGTCCGATTTTTCTTCTTGGACAAACACTGGTCACAGTGCGATTCAATGTTTTGTCAGATCGCACTCCGACCGAAAACACTGCTATCTGCACCTGCCTTAACATTGCAACGCTAACAATAGTAATCTCAGCAAGGTCTGCTGGGAGATTTCAGCTCAGAAGCCTGCAGATCTCTGAACGCAGCTCTAGACTATCACTGGCTGTAACTCAGGATTAGTAATCGATACGTTTTTCGAACGTTACACAATAAACTATAATAAATTACTCTCATGTGAACACAAATTCTAAAGGAGAACTCTAACACTAAGATATTAACTTAAGGAGGAATTCACACATCCGTGGTGGGATCCGAGGACCCGGCACGGCTCTCCGGACCTGATCAGTGCCTCATCTATTCCTAGGAGGTAATCACAGATCAGCACTGGTGACCCAGCGGTTGTCAGATCTGAGCTCGGTCCGTGGAGCACAGATGTGTGAATTCAGCCTTACAGAAGTTGTCCCAGAGTAGAAAGCCAGAGCTGTTGGATTACAGCGCCACCCCTGGGCACAGGCTGTGTGTGGCATTACAGCACCTGTCACGTCACTAGACCGGAGCTGTAGTACCAGACACAACCTGGGGCCAGGACTGGCGCTCTGTGTTCCTTTTTCTCATGGACAAACCCTGTGCAGAAAAGTACAGAATCCAGGAACCTCCAAACATGGCAGACATCGCCAAGTTCTAACAGTGCATAATGGGCAGAGCTCCAGCCATACTGTCAGTGACTGGAAACCTGGTTTATAGTCCAACTGCTGACAGGTGAGAGGCTGCGGCCCCCTGTAATCACCGGCTCTGACCCGTCACCGACCATTGCTGCAGGGGACTAACCACATCCACAGGAAGCCAGGGTGCCCCCCCGGACTGAGACTGCCCCCCGGGAGCTCAGTGTGGGGTGCGCAGTCATCCGCCATGTCTCCCCAATACTCAGCAGCCTCACCACCAACCACTCGCTCTGCAGCCTCCTCCCTGGTAAACGCTAGAATGTATGGGCTCCTTCCAGGTATGACGTAGTTTGCGGGGGCGTGTCCTGACTGCATTATGGGCGTGTTCTAGTTTAGCACCAGACGCCAGAGATTCATGCAGAAAGTGATACGGTGAAGCTTCAGGAGGAGGTCAGTGCTGGGCTCTGGGGTATGCTGCTTGCTTTGGGTGGTCTGTGGGGCTGGTGGGGGCATGTTCTGGGTATTCTGGGGGGATGTTGCACGTGTGTGTGTGTGTGTGTGTGTCTTTCCTAAATTCCTAAACACCCACCGGAAAACTAAGGCGCCCGCGAGTTGCGGGGTGAATTGGCAACTCGGGGGTGTACTTATTTCCTCTGTGGGTAGGTCACAATTTTTTTTTTTACCGTCCAAGATCCATCTTGGCAAAAGTATGGTGGTAATTTCTGCCTTTCTGGACAGTGGGGCGGGGTTTATTTTGATCGACGCTAGGTTCGATCAGGACCTCAAACCTCATAAATTTTCTGGCTCAACACCCATAATCGCCATTGACTCTGCACCCTTGAGCAAGGGGTATTTTACTCTTGTCGCTCGTGTGCTACATCTGCAGGTAGGGGCCTTGCACTCAAAATTTATTGACTGTTATGTGCTAGAGGGCATGCCCTCTCCTGTGGTCCTTGGACTACCTTGGTTTACGCTACACAATCCTGTGGTAGGTTGTGTGCCCACTATGCGTCTTTTAAGCGTTTCCGCAGCGGCAATTCCATTGCAGAAACGCTTAAACGCTTGGTAGAAGGTCTGCAATGTTCCCCAATGATAATCCGCATGTGCTGTGCACATGCTGCGGAAATTTCCGCTGCGCATTATCAGTGCGGAAAAATCCGCAGCACTACCAGTTATTTTGCGTAATCGCAACGTTTTCGCCTCCATTGAATGGCTTAATATCTGCATGACTACATGTGCACATGCGGATATTAAGCGATTCAACGTGCGGATGGTACCCGGGTCTGGAGAAGAGGAGACTCTCCTCCAGACCCGGGTACCATGGTACGTGTAGTAAAAAAAAAAAAAAAAAAAAAGAAAAGAAAAAAAGACATTATTCTTACCTTCTGATGGCCCCCGGTCTTTTCTCCGCTGCGTCCAGTCTCTTGTACGGCTCGCCGGCGGTCGCGTGACCTGTCACATGACTAAATGACATCATGGAAGGTCCTTTCACACCACCGTGAGCCGTACAAGAGACCAGGGGCCATCAGAAGGTAAGTAAAATGTTTTTTTTTGTTTTTTTTTTACCATTTTTAATCTTTTTTCTTCAACTATTAACTTGGTCACACTATATAAATCCATGCCGGTTGCTGGTTGCACGTATTTATATAGTGTGACCAAGTTGTCAAGCACTTTCCAAGTGATGCTAAAATCGCTTAGAAAGCGCTTGACAACCCGCATGCGGAAATGCATGTGAAAAAACGCTTCACTTACGCTTGTCCCTGGCAGGAAAAACACATGTAAAATCCGCATGCATTTTTTCTGCCAGGGAGATGCAGAAACGCTCAGGAAAAATCCGGAGCACTTCTGCATCGTGGGCACTTAGCCGTAGACTGGCAGACTCGGGAGGTGGTAAAATGGAGCGAGTATTGCCAAGAACACTGCTTGGTCACTCGGATAGCCATGGTGGGTCTGATTTCAGGAATGTGTTTTCTGAACAGGGGTGTCAAGAACTTCCTCCCCATCATCCTTATGATTGCGTCGGTAATATTATTCCTGGGGCCAAGCTGCCAAAAAAGCAGGTTATATAATATCTCTGGTTCAGAGAGGCAGGCCATGAAAAACTAGATCACTGAAAGTCTACCAAAGGGCCATATAAGACTTTCTTCATCTCCCGTTGCAGTGGGGTTTTTCTTTGTCAAAAGAAAAAAAAGACTAGGGGATTCGCCCCTGCCTTGATTTTTGCGAGTTTAATCAGATCACGGTCTGGGATGCATATCCTCTCCCTCTCATCCCAGACCTCTTTAGAAAACCATTTGGCTCCTACAATTTGATTAAACTAGACCTCAGGGGGGCTTATAATCTCATTCACATTGAGGAGATGAGTGGAAGATGGCCTTCAATACTCCTGAGGGGCACTATGAAAACCTTGTGATGGCATTTGGGTTGACTAATGCTCCCATTTTTACTCATCTGGCAGGTAGATCACAACAAACCCATCTTGATGACATAATGGTAGACTCCATACTAAATAAGGAGGGAGTCACTGACTGTGTTGACCCTCCCTGGGCCGTGGCGATTGGTGACCCCCCCTTCGCTGCCCCTTACTGACTAGTGATCCTGAAGCCCCCAGAAGGATCCAATGAAGCGAAAGGGATGGCTGCTACAAGCCGTCTCATGGATACATAAACACCGGGACATCCCACGTTACTTCCTTTCTTTGCTGGTCCCGGAGTCGAACGTCATGGAGATTTCAGGATCAGGTCAGATTGCTGAGGCCCTCCAGGCTGGGTTTGCACAGGGGGGCGAGCGCTGGTTACAGGCTCTCATGTCGGGGCTCAGCGCTCATCCCCCTGGCCCAAGCTCTAAATCCCCAGATCACCCTGCCCCTAGCCCTCAACCCCTTATGGGAACATCATATTACCCAGTCCCAGTCCCCTCACCACTTGGGCCTACTCATCCACTCCAATTGCCCATGATACAACGGTCCCCTCCACGGCGGTCGGGTCATCTGGAAAGGGGGGCTGCATTACTTCCGCGGCCTGGTCCCGATCCCCGTCCTCACCCGACCGCCACATCCGCACAACTTTACAGTGTTCATCGGGCCACTCAACCCGGCGCGGGACGGCAGGTGGCTGCGGTAGTGCTGCGGGCGCGCGCTGACTCGGGGAAGCGGGCAGCCGTGGCGGTCCGGAAGCGGGCGTGCGACTCCACTAGGCCGGAGAGGCATGTTGGGGGAGGCGGAGCTGGAGGGCAGGAAGCGCTCGATGCGCATGTGCGGGGCGCATGTCCGCCCCACGTGACCCCGCAGGTCACGCCCCTCAGTCCAAAAATCTGCGGGGCGGAGCAGGAAGCTGAAGCTAGTGCGGCGGTGGACCCTGCGCCTCACTCACAGCGGGCGCAGGGCTCCGCTGCACTAATAAATGGGTGCGGGCTGTCTTCCATGTCGGCGGCGGGCACAGAGGGGATTCAGGTCTCCTGCCTGCCGCCGGCGCTGGAGACTGCATAGAGCCTGTTGTTCCCCACCCCTGTTAACACTCCTGTCCCGCATCCTGCCGAGGAGCGCCCTGGAGTGCGGAGGTCCAGCAGGCATTCCCATCCTCCAGAGCACTTTAGGCACAGCACCCCGCAGCCTCACAGAAGAAGCTGCGGGCCACTTAGTAACCATTCCCCGCCCCCTAAACACACAGCAGGGGCTGAGCTCCGGACAGGAATCCTCTGCCGGGGGCTGTGCTCTGCCTCCCCCCCAAACAATCCCCCACAGAAAAACTCCTATTAAAAATAAAAGAAAAAGTTCCCAAAACAGAACACGTGACACTACACATCCAGGGGACATTGCGGCCCTGTAATCACCGCAGCCCATCCAGCGTCCAGTCACAGTATCAATACCCCCCTGATGGACACGATGCGGAGCCTAAACACTTCAGCGACCATCCTCGCCACCCCATATACCCCTATAATAGCGCAGCGACGCACGCGCTTGACTCCGTTATAGCATCGCCCTGGCCACAAATAGCACCGACATGTCCCGGCGGGACACATGTAAACTGCGCAGAACCCCCCATACACCCTCAGGGACACAGAGACTCCAGGCGTACTCACTCTAGGCAAACTCGCTGTAGTTCCTCCGACGACAGATCTACGCCATCGCACACAAGTCACCGGCGAAGGAAGCGGTCGTCACAAGCAAAGCGGAGATCGGCATCCCACAGGAGGGGTCACAGGTCGCAGTCCTCAAGGTGGCGCTCACCATCCTCTGCATCAGAGATGTCGAGCGCATCGTCGAGCCCCAACAGCCGCTTGCACCGATCCCGTCCTCCGGGGGACAGAAATGATACAATGGCACCCTCCAGAGCTTACAGTCTGCACGATATCACGCAGGTCTACGAGCAGAGGCACGCCGCTCACCCCGAGCGAGACAGGTGTCAGAGTCCCTCCACACATCGGAGTCCCTCCTCCAGCCGCAAGAATGGGTGCGTGCAATATAAGTATAACTGAAATGGGAAATAGTAACACCAACTTAATAGCGGCCCTTAAGGCCATAGTCGAACAACTATCCGCGCCACCAGGTGCTATACATAATTCTACTAAAACAACTCCACCATTAGCAGCGTACACAAGGACGTATTCTTTTGCGGGATAAGCCCATTGGGCTCACACATAGACGAGGAAACCAGAATTAAAATATGGAATAATGACTACATCGACATTTGGTCACTTGTAACCGCTGACCAACATACTATAGACAAAGAGAAAAGGATAGTCGACAGACCATTCGACAGAAACAGACAAAAGGTCGCAAAGACAATGAGTAACTGGTTACAGGCGTTTTCTGTGCTGGGTTGCATCATGGGCCAAAAGCATCCGGAACGCTGCTCGGAACTATTCATATACCAGGATACGGTGTATAACTCGTACAAAGCCCACGGCGGTTCAGCATGGTGGCGCTACGATGAAGAGTTCCGGAGGCGGTTGGCCCTGCAACCACAGCTAGGCTGGGGGGTAAAAGCTACAGACATATGGTTGCGATTAATGCTGTCACAGAAACACCATCCCTTTCCAACAACGGCTACTGGACAACAGCAGGCCAAAATTCAGTGGTAGTACGTAGACCAGGGGCCTGCTGGCAGTACAATGAGGGACGCTGTCGTTTCTACGCCTTATGCAGATACAAACATGAATGCTCAGCCTGCGGTGCAGCCCACCCCGCGGCAAGATGTTCTCATCCCGCAAGCAAATTATCAATTAAACTCCCACAGTCAGAATCCAAGGACCCCGGTGAGCGTAAACGCGATGGGCCCCTGGCTAGACCAATATCCTAAGAAAGATGCAGCGGGACAGTTACGTTTTGGTTTCACATACGGTTTTTTTCATCCCTTTCAAACTTAATAAATCGCCCACCTTTGCAAATAAACTTAAATCTGCAAAAGAGCACCATGAAATACTTAGGCAAAACATACAAAAAGAAGTAGCTCTAGGCAGAGTGGCGGGCCCTTTCCCAACCCCACCATTCAGTAACCTAAGAGTTTCCCCTCTGGGAATAATCCCCAAAAAAGAGCCAGGTTCATTCCGGCTTATCCATCATTTATCTTACCCAAAAGGAGAGTCTGTAAATGACGGTATTTCGTCTGAAGACGCCTCGGTCTCCTACGCGTCGTTCGACAGAGCAGTAATGTTAGTACGCGATGCGGGGCCCGGAGCGCTGCTCGCTAAATCCGACATAGAATCCGCCTTTCGCCTACTACCGGTGCACCCAGATTGCTACCACCTGCTGGGATGCCAAGTGGACAATGAATACTTCTACGACACTTGCCTCCCAATGGGTTGTTCAATATCTTGTTATTACATCGAACTATTCAGTTCCTTCCTAGAATGGGTGTTGAGGTGCGAAACCGGCAATAGGTCTGTCACACATTACCTAGATGACTTCCTATTCGTCGGACCCAAAGACTCAAATCAATGCCAATCATTACTTAACGAATTCACAAACATCTCTCGACGGTTCGGAGTCCCATTATGCCCTACAAAACCCATAGGCCCCACAACAAAGCTATCGTTCTTAGGCATCGAAATCGACACCACAGCAAGGTTATTCCACCTCCCAACAGAAAAAATACAAAAAACACTACACCTCATCGAGGGATTTTGCACAGTACGGAAAGTAACACTACAACAGATGCAAGTGTCACTAGGTCTCCTCGTGTTCGCGAGCCAGGTGATGCCAGTCGGAAGGGTTTTTTCTCGTCGTTTATCCCTTGCAACAAAACGTGCATTAAAACCGAGTCATAGAATCAGAATCAGCAGGCAGCTTTGGACGGACTTAGAGGTGTGGAAAACCTTCTTACAATCATTCAATGGTCACACGTTATTTATGTCAGCAGAACAGTCCAACATTGAACTAACATTATTCACCGGGGCAGCAGAGGCGGGCGGATATGCAGCGATACTAGATAACCAGTGGTGCACAGGCTTATGGTCTCCGTATTGGTCTGAACAAGGGTTAACAAAAAAACAGACACTCCTGGAACTCTTCCCAATAGTGGTAGCCATAGAAATATGGGGAACGTACCTAGCGAACAAAAATATACGCATCATAACAAATAACACCAGCCTAGCGCACTGCATTAATAAGATGGCATCATCGTTTCTCCCAGTGCTAGGCCTACTACGCCGGCTAGCATTCCTGTGCCTAAAGCACAATGTATGGGTCCGCGCTAGCCACAATGTGGAGGGGGGATCTAACGCTGCTGCTAACGCTTTATCACAATTCAATTGGCAGGTTTTCAGAGAGCGCCTCCCCAAAGCCCACCCGTCGGGCACCAGTTGCCCACCCTCCCTATGGGATCTAGTGGCGAACAGCTGATGCCATTAATCAGACCGTCAGTCGCCCCGTCAATGTGGAAAGCATACGGTAAGGCATGGGAAGACTGGATACGACTAGTAGCAGGCAGACGGGTTAACCAATGTGAACAAGCCAGACTAGATGTAACCATAGAATTTCTCCACCAGCTAATGATGAGGGGAATATCAGGGGCATCAGCGCAGCGGTGGCGGACCGGAGTAGCATTTCATTTCCAACTACTGAATTGGGGAGATGTGACAAAAAGATTCATCATCAGTCAAGCCTTAAAAGGGTGGAAAAGAGGTCAGCCAAGTCAGGAGTGCAGATGTCCTGTGTCACTAAATCTGCTCTCAAAAATCATATCCCTAACACCATTAACATGCCACTCACAATTTGAAGCAACACTACTGTCTACTGCATTTGTGATCGCCTTTTTCAGGGCGCTACGCATAAGCGAATTAGTCCCTCGATCCAAAATCACCACCAGTGGAGGCTTATTACACCAGGACGTAGTCATAGCCAATAATGCAATACGCCTACGCATACGCAAATCCAAAACAGACCCAGCGGGCAAGGGCACTTGGGTGCTTCTAAAACCCACAAACAGTACACTGTGTCCAGTAACAATAGTAAAAACACATACAGCCATCAGGCCACAAAGTAATTTCTTCCTATCACACATTGATGGAACGCGATTATCAAGATACCAGTACCAATTTATATTTAATAAATGCCTAACATCAGCAGGGAACCACCCCAAAGATTACGGGACACACTCATTCCGCATAGGCTCGGCCACGGAAGCAGCTAGAGCAGGACTGTCAGAAACGGAAGTGCAGAGGATAGGCAGATGGCGATCCGCGTGTTTTGCGAGATACATAACACCGGGCTTGTTATCCTAACGTAGTTTGTTTCTTTTACAGGTGACGATAAGCCAACAGTGTGGGTGATAGGACACTCGTACATATACTGGGCAGAAAAAAGGGCGAGAGTCCGCCCAGGCGGGAGGAATATGGGATTTCATGACACATATTTCAACTGGAGAGGTATTAGAGGCCTGCGATGGCCACAGGTACTAATGGAGGTAATCAACATAGGGAGAGAAGCAACAGGTCCGGTTATCTTAGTTATACACGCTGGGGGAAACGACTTCGGTCATTACAAGAGCGCAGAACTAATGGCAATAATGAAGCTAGACACTGAGCGCTTCAGAGCATTTTTTAGTAAACGAACTATAATATGGTCAGAGATTGTGCCGAGAGCGGTATGGCGAGGTGCGCGAGACAGTGCAGCCATCGAACGGACAAGGCGGCTAATAAATATTCGGATGGCAAGATTTTTAAAGGAAAGAGGTGGTGTAGTGATAAGACACCGAGAACTGGAAGGAGATAAAGCTGGCCTCATATGGCCCGACGGTGTTCATTTAACGGATATTGGACTGGACATATTCCTGTCAGGACTCCAGGACGGAGTGGAGCAAGCGTTAATGATGATGGGTGGGGGTCTGAGTCCTGCATACGAGTACGCAGGATCCTCCGTGGCCTGAAATAGAAAGGACATGTTGGAAAGTTACTCTTGTTGGCCAACTTTGCCAGTGAGGAGACACAGGGCATGCTGCAACAAGCGGAATTATTTTTGGAAATAAAATGCCTTTCTAATGGAATGAGTTAAAGAGTTAATAAAGCTGTGACCGATCCTCACCCATCCAGTTGTAAGAGTTACATTATTGTATTGTTAAGGAAGGGGTGGCGGTAGGGGGGCTGAGCTTCGGGGTTTCGTTGGGGGTCCCCACAGTCTAATTTATTCACCTCGTATCACATCAGGTACATGTCAGGCAGGTCTTACAAATACTCAAAGATAATACATTTCTCTGGTTTGACAAATAATTTATGTTCTCCATTCAGGAGGTCCCTTTTTTGGGTTATTTCTTATCATTCACTGTTTTTGCATGGATCTGGCAAAAGTCCGGACGGTACTGGATTGGTATTATATTCAGGACTTAAAGGTGTTACAAAGTTTTTTGGGTTTTGCCAGCTGCTACTGTAAGTTCATCAAAAACTTTTTGGTAGTGGCCAAACCTCTGATGGACGATTTTGCCAAATAATAAACTCTTAATTTTTTTTTTCTATTTTTCTTTCCATTCTTGTACCTAAACACAATCCAGCTAAGTTTTAAAATTGAAATGAAGCCCCTGTACCCCCCTCTCTAGGTGCTTCTGTACCAACTCCTCCCTGGTCCAGGACAGTCTCTGTATCACGGCCTCCATCAATAACCTATTGACACATGATTGTGGCAGCCCTCACGTGCTGGTATATCACGCTGTCAATAGAAATGGGAAGCGGCACAGAAATCACAAAATAAAGGCAGTGTTTGTGGTAATGCAAGAATCCAACAAGCAGAGTAGTCCACACGTCGTACAACAGCCCAACATGGATGATGAAAAGCAGTGACCAGCCCAGGGGATGGGGATGACTCGGTACCCGGGCCTTTGCCTGGCCTTGGGGATGTCGCGGTGGTCGGCTCCCGGGCCCGTACCCTGGGGTCACTCTTTAAAAGGGTGGTTGTTTGTTAATTTTATGAACGTTAATGACGCCACCTGTGGTTTCTGATGATAATCACCAGCGCTGCGGCAGTCCACTGAGGCCGGTGATAAGGTTGCTCGATGGTATAGCTCCCCACAGGCGGAGCTAGGCCTCTGGGCAGCGTATGCAAGGGGAATGCAGGACAGGCGAGACCCAGCCGGGTCAGAGCAAGAACGGGGACGGACACGGTAGTCACTTCAGTACCTTTTACTGATGGAAAGTCAGGCACATCCCGGAGCACTGTAGGGTGAAGGGTGCATATCAGGATCCTCCCCAATGAGCGGGTGTAGGGCCTCCTGTTTCTTGCCTCTGCATAGTAAGTTTCTGACCTGCCTGGAGCTAGGCCTAACTTTGTCTCTGTCCTGCGCTGGCTGACCTTGTGGTAGGGCCGTTTCTTGGAGTACACGCTCCTCAGCTTGCGGGGCCTATGTGTCTCCCGGCTCTGTTACGTATCAGCACTCTAGCGATCCTGGGACCTGTAGTTCTCCAGGGATTCCGGTTATGTCTTACTGGGTCGTAGAGATCCCGCTAAGCTTCAGACCTGGTGTCCGGTAAATTCTTCGGAGTGAGCTAATTAAGCTCCTCTGCCCCCTATGTATTCACTCTCCACTCACCTTTGGTCCCGCTCGGGCCCTCACTAGGCAACACACACTGCAGCCGGGACACTGCTCTTCTTCGCCGCTCTCAGAGCGTCGGCACACTCCTAGCTCTCTATCCTGAGCTGAGTTCTAGTCTGGAATCACTCTACAGACTGTACTGAACTCTTTCTGCAGGAACTGCTAGGCTCTGGCTCGACTGTGTCTGAGCAGGAAACTGCTGAATCACTTTCTGGGCTGCCTGGCTCCACCTTCCCTTTATATATCCCTAACGGACTCCCTCTGGTGGTCTGAGGTGGAAGGTGGAGGTGTGTGAATGCTTATGAGGGCGTTTTGTGGAGGAATCCATCAATGCACACTTCTAGGATCTGTGATACCAAGCGCAGCTGGGCGTCACAGCAGCGAACGTCGCGTCTTCAGGCGTCTGTGTAAGAACATCACATTTTTGTTTTCCTCCCTGAATAAGCACCAAATGGAATAGCTGAATGCCAGGATACAGAGACCGGCGGGGGGCAGGGAGGCGCTGTCCGCTGGATTTTGTGCTGGTTTCACAAGCGGTCACCCTGCAGTTTTCTCTGAATTTGCTGTGGAGACTTTTCACAACACATCTAATAATTGTGAACCTTCCACCTCACATGTTTATTATCTTGTCAGCTGGGCGGAATGAAAGCCGGACAAGAATGATCCTTATTACATATAATGGCTGCACTGAGCGATGGGGAAAAGCCGCAGAGGACTGAGAGCAGAAGGGCAGAGGGGTTTCCTCTTCCTCATAGAAGAAAGTCTACAGGGACCAGTACAGAAGCCGGTGCAGAAGGGGAGACAAGGGCTGAGCCACTTACACAGACAGAAAGCTGAGGAGAGGAGGACATGTTATTACTCCAGGATCCGCTCCATTCCTTCCCTATGTGGCATTCAAGCCCTGAGCTCGGCTTTTCTGGAGCCCCATAGAGAATGAATGGAGCTGCAGTTGATCCCTGACTTTCCACTCCTTCCCGATCAGACAATGGTTCGCAGTGGTCAGACCCCACAATCAGTAAGTGATTACCGAGCCTGCGGATAAGTGATAACTTGTTTTCTTCAGACATCCCCTTTAAGCAATGGAGCATGGCAGCAGAGAAGGTGGGAGAAGGCGCTGGTTACAGGGGAGACTTTACCTCTGGAGGCCGCATATAGGACATGTGAGGGGCGGACACTTCCCGTATTCATCATTACTGAGCCCCCGCTCTGTACGGCTCTTACCTGAGCTGCAGGAGACGCAGCAGTTACTAATCAGCCGCTCTCCGTTCACTTGCAGCCGTCCGAGCTCTGCTGTGCCTGTTAGGGGTGAAGTTCGGGTCCTAGGAGGCATCGTCTATGTAGCCTGCACAGCAGATCACAGCCCGGGCACCACGTCTCTGGGTAAATCTCCACCTTTTGAGTTACTTCTTGTGCAGCAGCCCCATGCAAGTTGCTCCGCTCTCCTCGGCCAGCTCCTGCTGAAGACTGAGCTCCTCTGCCCAATCTAGGAGCTCAATAGCCCTGATCACGTCAGTGGTAGCCCAGCACTGCTGGATCAGATTTACAAATGGCAAACTAATCAGCTCTAGGCATTTCTAATATGTGCAGAGCAGGCGACATAAGTCTCACCGGCGTCCTCATAGACCTTTGCTCAGCCGGGGTCTAATAGGAGCAGTAAGATGGCCGTCATGGGGTCCATTGTTAGATCTCGGCTGCCATAGAAACTCATCGGCACCATGATCGCGCCTCCCTCTCCTGTCTAAAGTGCCTAAATGCTGTGGAAGCCCCCTACTGTGTCATACAGTGGATTAAACTGCCAGGGTCAGGGTTGGCTCCACTGTCGGTGGCTGAGGCAGGAGCAGGACTGTGTTATACAGCCACACTTCTGCCGCAGATCTTGTAAGAGCCCTGACAGGACCTGCCTGATGATAATGTGTCCTATAGAGCGGGTCCAGGTACCGGACTGCCCTGTACATATTCACCACTAGCTGGGAACCAGTTACTAACAAGGTCTAGTTTCAGATGTGTTTCCAGGATCTGTAGTTGTCAGCATTTTATCCTTAAGGCCAAGTTATAATATCACTGTAACACTCTCACCCTGTACCTGTATACCTGCCCTGTGTGCTGCACAAAAGTATATAACAAAGTGTGTGTGTACACAGATATCTATCTCCTGAATGGAATTTCTGCTAGATCTCCTGTACATAGAAATATGAGGTTCTTAGCGCACATTTTGAGCAAATTGTGCGAGCCCATCTGCCAACGTCAAGGCGACCTCTTCAGATGGGTCCCTACACTAACACTACACTAACTTAGTAACTGGGACTAGTTTTTTTATTATTACCACCATTTTTACTATTTATTATTATTGCATTAATCCAATTAATTGTAACTGTTATAAAACTAATTAAAAAAATTAAATTCTATTTTTTTTATTAATCTTGTGATTCTAATAATGGTATTACTAGAATCCCTATGCCTAAAGCTGTTGATCTAGAAGAAGGCAAAAACCCCAGGACACCTAACGCCAATTTGTGTCACGGGAAAAATTCCTTCTTGACCCCGGGAAAAGGCGATCAGTCCTAGGACCCTGGATCAAACCTAATAATGTTATTACAAGTTAAATATTACACTAATTATTGTACTACTGGAGTTATTTTAATTTGTTTTTATAAATCTAACTATTTGATATGGTTATTATTAACATTGTGCTATCTTATTACAGTATTACTCTTCTTTCCTATCACTACTAATACTGCCCTATACCTACAGTGTTGATCCAGAAGAAGGCAAAAACCCCAGGACACCTTCAGCCAATTTGTGTCACAGGGAAAAAATTCCTTCTTGACCCCGAGAAAAGGCGATCAGTCCTAGAACCCTGGATCAAACCTAATTATGTTACTAGTTATGTAATTACTATTACTGTACTAAATGTACTACTACAGTTGTTTTTAATATATTTTTTTTTATATATTTTGTCTTATGTCCTGCTTTCTTATTAAAGTACTACTCTAACTTTTCTATAACTATTTAATATTACTGTATTGATTAAACTACGTCTATAATTATTTTTATTTACTCTTTGTTCTTTCTATAGATATAACTAGTTTATATTTATTATTAATAATAATAATAACCCGCTATCTTATTACGGTATTATTCTTCTTTCCTATTGCTACTAATACTACCCTATACCTAGAGTGTTGATCCAAAAGAAGGCAAAAACCTCAGGACACCTTCAGCCAATTTGTGTCACAGCGGAAAAATTCCTTCTTGACCCCGAGAAAAGGCGATCAGTCCTAGAACCCTGGATCACACTGCTATTCTACCTACTACTATTACTACTGTTATTTTAGTACTTTCTTACTATTATCACTAGTATTATTACTCAAATTACACTAATACTGATATACTGCCACTATATTACTACTATCCTGCTATTATTACTTTGGTGGATTTATACTTACCAGCCGGTATTGCCGTATGATGTTATCGGCAGAGAGGTCCCAGCAGGATGGTCCACATGATGTTCCTCTTTCCTCTCAAATACCGGTTGATGTGATGGCGGACTTTGTTCTGGTTCTGCTTCTTCCTTTTTGTTGTAGGATCGATTGTTGTCTTTTCTGGCCTTTGGCCATCCCTTTCCCCCTAGGGATCTTAAGGTGCAGTTCTGTCC
>NW_027368984.1:40000-45944 GCF_046119375.1 Phyllobates terribilis | reverse complement strand
TGTCAGACTTCCAGACAGGGGAGCGTGTCAGTGCGCGCATCCGATTTCAGTTCCAGAGCGATTCGCGCGATGAGTCCTTGATACTTAGTCGTTTTTGGCAAAATTTCTGACTTTTTGAAAATTTCACAATTTTGTGAAAACTTCCACAAAATGAGGTTCTAGTATGTTAGAGGGCATCCCAGGAGGGCTCCAAAAGTGTGGGTAAAATATATATCCCACAGGGGGAAAATTGAAAAAAAGTTGAAAAAAAAAATTTTTTGGGGACTTAGAAAATTTTTCAACTTTTGTCAGACTTCCAGACAGGGGAGCGTGTCAGTGCGCGCATCCGATTTCAGTTCCAGAGCGATTCGCGCGATGAGTCCTTGATACTTAGTCGTTTTTGCAAAATTTCTGACTTTTTGGAAAATTTCACAATTTTGTGAAAACTTCCACAAAATGAGGTTCTAGTATGTTAGAGGGCATCCCAGGAGGGCTCCAAAAGTGTGGGTAAAATATATATCCCACAGGGGGAAAATTGAAAAAAAGTTGAAAAAAAAAATTTTTGGGGACTTAGAAAATTTTTCAACTTTTGTCAGACTTCCAGACAGGGGAGCGTGTCAGTGCGCGCATCCGATTTCAGTTCCAGAGCGATTCGCGCGATGAGTCCTTGATACTTAGTCGTTTTTGGCAAAATTTCTGACTTTTTGAAAATTTCACAATTTTGTGAAAACTTCCACAAAATGAGGTTCTAGTATGTTAGAGGGCATCCCAGGAGGGCTCCAAAAGTGTGGGTAAAATATATATCCCACAGGGGGAAAATTGAAAAAAAGTTGAAAAAAAAAATTTTTGGGGACTTAGAAAATTTTCACACATGTGTCAGACTTCCAGACAGGGGAGCGTGTCAGTGCGCGCATCCGATTTCAGTTCCAGAGCGATTCGCGCGATGAGTCCTTGATACTTAGTCGTTTTTGGCAAAATTTCTGACTTTTTGAAAATTTCACAATTTTGTGAAAACTTCCACAAAATGAGGTTCTAGTATGTTAGAGGGCATCCCAGGAGGGCTCCAAAAGTGTGGGTAAAATATATATCCCACAGGGGGAAAATTGAAAAAAAGTTGAAAAAAAAAATTTTTGGGGACTTAGAAAATTTTCACACATGTGTCAGACTTCCAGAGAGGGGAGCATGTCAGTGCGCGCATCCGATTTCAGTTCCAGAGCGATTCGCGCGATGAGTCCTTGATACTTAGTCGTTTTTGCAAAATTTCTGACTTTTTTGAAAATTTCACAATTTTGTGAAAACTTCCACAAAATGAGGTTCTAGTATGTTAGAGGGCATCCCAGGAGGGCTCCAAAAGTGTGGGTAAAATATATATCCCACAGGGGGAAAATTGAAAAAAAGTTGAAAAAAAAAATTTTTGGGGACTTAGAAAATTTTTCAACTTTTGTCAGACTTCCAGACAGGGGAGCGTGTCAGTGCGCGCATCCGATTTCAGTTCCAGAGCGATTCGCGCGATGAGTCCTTGATACTTAGTCGTTTTTGGCAAAATTTCTGACTTTTTGAAAATTTCACAATTTTGTGAAAACTTCCACAAAATGAGGTTCTAGTATGTTAGAGGGCATCCCAGGAGGGCTCCAAAAGTGTGGGTAAAATATATATCCCACAGGGGGAAAATTGAAAAAAAGTTGAAAAAAAAAATTTTTGGGGACTTAGAAAATTTTCACACATGTGTCAGACTTCCAGACAGGGGAGCGTGTCAGTGCGCGCATCCGATTTCAGTTCCAGAGCGATTCGCGCGATGAGTCCTTGATACTTAGTCGTTTTTGGCAAAATTTCTGACTTTTTGAAAATTTCACAATTTTGTGAAAACTTCCACAAAATGAGGTTCTAGTATGTTAGAGGGCATCCCAGGAGGGCTCCAAAAGTGTGGGTAAAATATATATCCCACAGGGGGAAAATTGAAAAAAAGTTGAAAAAAAAAATTTTTGGGGACTTAGAAAATTTTCACACATGTGTCAGACTTCCAGAGAGGGGAGCATGTCAGTGCGCGCATCCGATTTCAGTTCCAGAGCGATTCGCGCGATGAGTCCTTGATACTTAGTCGTTTTTGCAAAATTTCTGACTTTTTGGAAAATTTCACAATTTTGTGAAAACTTCCACAAAATGAGGTTCTAGTATGTTAGAGGGCATCCCAGGAGGGCTCCAAAAGTGTGGGTAAAATATATATCCCACAGGGGGAAAATTGAAAAAAAGTTGAAAAAAAAAATTTTTGGGGACTTAGAAAATTTTTCAACTTTTGTCAGACTTCCAGACAGGGGAGCGTGTCAGTGCGCGCATCCGATTTCAGTTCCAGAGCGATTCGCGCGATGAGTCCTTGATACTTAGTCGTTTTTGCAAAATTTCTGACTTTTTGGAAAATTTCACAATTTTGTGAAAACTTCCACAAAATGAGGTTCTAGTATGTTAGAGGGCATCCCAGGAGGGCTCCAAAAGTGTGGGTAAAATATATATCCCACAGGGGGAAAATTGAAAAAAAGTTGAAAAAAAAAATTTTTGGGGACTTAGAAAATTTTCACACATGTGTCAGACTTCCAGACAGGGGAGCGTGTCAGTGCGCGCATCCGATTTCAGTTCCAGAGCGATTCGCGCGATGAGTCCTTGATACTTAGTCGTTTTTGGCAAAATTTCTGACTTTTTGAAAATTTCACAATTTTGTGAAAACTTCCACAAAATGAGGTTCTAGTATGTTAGAGGGCATCCCAGGAGGGCTCCAAAAGTGTGGGTAAAATATATATCCCACAGGGGGAAAATTGAAAAAAAGTTGAAAAAAAAAATTTTTGGGGACTTAGAAAATTTTCACACATGTGTCAGACTTCCAGACAGGGGAGCGTGTCAGTGCGCGCATCCGATTTCAGTTCCAGAGCGATTCGCGCGATGAGTCCTTGATACTTAGTCGTTTTTGGCAAAATTTCTGACTTTTTGAAAATTTCACAATTTTGTGAAAACTTCCACAAAATGAGGTTCTAGTATGTTAGAGGGCATCCCAGGAGGGCTCCAAAAGTGTGGGTAAAATATATATCCCACAGGGGGAAAATTGAAAAAAAGTTGAAAAAAAAAATTTTTGGGGACTTAGAAAATTTTCACACATGTGTCAGACTTCCAGAGAGGGGAGCATGTCAGTGCGCGCATCCGATTTCAGTTCCAGAGCGATTCGCGCGATGAGTCCTTGATACTTAGTCGTTTTTGCAAAATTTCTGACTTTTTTGAAAATTTCACAATTTTGTGAAAACTTCCACAAAATGAGGTTCTAGTATGTTAGAGGGCATCCCAGGAGGGCTCCAAAAGTGTGGGTAAAATATATATCCCACAGGGGGAAAATTGAAAAAAAGTTGAAAAAAAAAATTTTTGGGGACTTAGAAAATTTTTCAACTTTTGTCAGACTTCCAGACAGGGGAGCGTGTCAGTGCGCGCATCCGATTTCAGTTCCAGAGCGATTCGCGCGATGAGTCCTTGATACTTAGTCGTTTTTGGCAAAATTTCTGACTTTTTGAAAATTTCACAATTTTGTGAAAACTTCCACAAAATGAGGTTCTAGTATGTTAGAGGGCATCCCAGGAGGGCTCCAAAAGTGTGGGTAAAATATATATCCCACAGGGGGAAAATTGAAAAAAAGTTGAAAAAAAAAATTTTTGGGGACTTAGAAAATTTTTCAACTTTTGTCAGACTTCCAGACAGGGGAGCGTGTCAGTGCGCGCATCCGATTTCAGTTCCAGAGCGATTCGCGCGATGAGTCCTTGATACTTAGTCGTTTTTGCAAAATTTCTGACTTTTTTGAAAATTTCACAATTTTGTGAAAACTTCCACAAAATGAGGTTCTAGTATGTTAGAGGGCATCCCAGGAGGGCTCCAAAAGTGTGGGTAAAATATATATCCCACAGGGGGAAAATTGAAAAAAAGTTGAAAAAAAAAATTTTTGGGGACTTAGAAAATTTTTCAACTTGTGTCAGACTTCCAGAGAGGGGAGCATGTCAGTGCGCGCATCCGATTTCAGTTCCAGAGCGATTCGCGCGATGAGTCCTTGATACTTAGTCGTTTTCAGAAGTCACAATTTTGACTTCCAGGACCCGCAAAACGTTTGTAAATTGAGCCCGCTCCCCAGTTCCAAGCGTTTTGAGGTGTCCCCGGTTGCAGTAATGCAGCCTGCCCACTAGATGTCGCAAAAGAGACAAAAAGTGAAAAAGAACCAGAATGAGGAAATTCCAGGGAGCCGAATCCGCCTGACAGTTCCAGGCGATCGGGCACTTTTTTGCATGCGTCCCTAAAGTGGGTATAGGGTGACACTCCATGCAAAGACCCAGTTTTGCACACCACCGGCAGAATATATGAGAGAGAGGTACCTCTCAGCCCCGACACATTTCGACTCATTTAAGCTGGTTTTCACCTCCGTAGGCCTGGGTATGCGTTTTGGCTATGAGTCCCTGTTCGGCTGGAGGTCTGCACCTTGGCTGAACCCAGGCTTCCGCAGCTGCGTGGGGGGACTTTTGCCGGTCGCCTATCCCAAGTCAGAGAGGTGTTCCTGGGTTGAAGTGAGCCTGGCCAGACCCCCCCGCGGGCCCTGGTTCTCCACATGGGGGCGCCGTCAAGGCTAAAATCTGGATTTTTAGGCCGAGGAGAGGCTCCATGAGGGCGGATGCTTTTGTGGCTTCGACCCCAGTGCTGTTCCACATCCAGTACCCCCCCGCAAGGGCGCCTGTACCCGAGTCGCGCTTCCAGGACTCGTGGGCACGTATCTCCCGACGACAGGGGTTTGCAGCCTCCGTACTTGGGCAAGTCCCTACATGCACCCCTGCTCTTCCTCCGATCGATCTGGCGCAGCGCTCCCGGGTGGGGAGGTGGCGCCGCTCGCTCGGCCCGGGCTTTGGAGCCCGCGCTGGCTTAAGGTGAGCGGTCCCCTTCCTCCTCTACCCCCGGGCTTCCGACACCTATCTTTGGGCGCGCATGCCGGCCTCGCCTCCCGTCTGCGGAGGTGGCCGAGCCGTGGGGAGTTTGACCCGAACCGAGCGAAGGCAGTGGTCCGACGACCCGTACGGGCGAACGGCGGGGCGCCCACCCAGCCAGGCGTGGGGGCCCGTCGTCCGAATCGCTCCCTGTGCGGGGAAGCACAGCGATCTTCTCCGAGGGCGGCCCTTTTCTTCCAGATGCGTACCCGGCCAGCGGAGGCTCGCGCTGCCCCTCGTGTCCGAAAGGGCGGCCTCCGCGGCGGTGGCGACAGCGGCGGCGGTGGGTGGCCTCTCCGCGCCACTGCCGAGCTTCGCGATTTCCAGTCTTTTCCCGAGCCCCTACGTCAGTGGGGAGGACGACAGAGGTGTGGAGGCAGGCGAAGGGGGTTCTCACCGTGCGGTGTGCCCCAGCCCGACCGTTGCCTTCCCCCTCGACCCTCGTCCTCCCAGGCGGCTCGGCCAGGGAGCAGGAGAGAGAGTGAGAGAGGGAGAGCGGAAACCCCAGAGCCAAGGGGTTAGATGGAGAACGGGAGAAGGAACGAGGGCCAAGAGGTAGGGAGTACGGTGAAAGGCCGACCTGGGATCCCCCTGCGCTCCCGCCCTGGGCGGGGAGCAGCCCTGGGAAGAAAAGCCGCTCGGGCATCCCTTTGAGGTTACGGGCGCGAGCGGGAAGAGGGACTACGCTGGAGGGCGACGCCGACACGGCCAGGCCGACGACCACCCACGTGACCTCAGCGTCGCCGGGTTAGTGCCAGAGCCGCGGCGGACCCCGACGGCCAGCCCCCCTCTCCCAATCCTCGTGCCTGTCCGCCGGTGGGTCGAGGACCCCCCGCGGCGGAGGCAGGTCTAAGCCAGACGGTGGCGCCGCATAGGCCCACCCCCGCACGCCATCTCCCTGAGCGACCCTGTGTGTCGTCTTGGGTGCGGTTGGTGAGACGGGGGCGGCCGTGGCATCCTCCGGAGGCCAG
>NW_027368984.1:25000-30000 GCF_046119375.1 Phyllobates terribilis | reverse complement strand
TTGAAAAAAAAAATTTTTGGGGACTTAGAAAATTTTCACACATGTGTCAGACTTCCAGACAGGGGAGCGTGTCAGTGCGCGCATCCGATTTCAGTTCCAGAGCGATTCGCGCGATGAGTCCTTGATACTTAGTCGTTTTTGGCAAAATTTCTGACTTTTTGAAAATTTCACAATTTTGTGAAAACTTCCACAAAATGAGGTTCTAGTATGTTAGAGGGCATCCCAGGAGGGCTCCAAAAGTGTGGGTAAAATATATATCCCACAGGGGGAAAATTGAAAAAAAGTTGAAAAAAAAAATTTTTGGGGACTTAGAAAATTTTCACACATGTGTCAGACTTCCAGAGAGGGGAGCATGTCAGTGCGCGCATCCGATTTCAGTTCCAGAGCGATTCGCGCGATGAGTCCTTGATACTTAGTCGTTTTTGCAAAATTTCTGACTTTTTTGAAAATTTCACAATTTTGTGAAAACTTCCACAAAATGAGGTTCTAGTATGTTAGAGGGCATCCCAGGAGGGCTCCAAAAGTGTGGGTAAAATATATATCCCACAGGGGGAAAATTGAAAAAAAGTTGAAAAAAAAAATTTTTGGGGACTTAGAAAATTTTTCAACTTTTGTCAGACTTCCAGACAGGGGAGCGTGTCAGTGCGCGCATCCGATTTCAGTTCCAGAGCGATTCGCGCGATGAGTCCTTGATACTTAGTCGTTTTTGGCAAAATTTCTGACTTTTTGAAAATTTCACAATTTTGTGAAAACTTCCACAAAATGAGGTTCTAGTATGTTAGAGGGCATCCCAGGAGGGCTCCAAAAGTGTGGGTAAAATATATATCCCACAGGGGGAAAATTGAAAAAAAGTTGAAAAAAAAAATTTTTGGGGACTTAGAAAATTTTCACACATGTGTCAGACTTCCAGACAGGGGAGCGTGTCAGTGCGCGCATCCGATTTCAGTTCCAGAGCGATTCGCGCGATGAGTCCTTGATACTTAGTCGTTTTTGGCAAAATTTCTGACTTTTTGAAAATTTCACAATTTTGTGAAAACTTCCACAAAATGAGGTTCTAGTATGTTAGAGGGCATCCCAGGAGGGCTCCAAAAGTGTGGGTAAAATATATATCCCACAGGGGGAAAATTGAAAAAAAGTTGAAAAAAAAAATTTTTGGGGACTTAGAAAATTTTCACACATGTGTCAGACTTCCAGAGAGGGGAGCATGTCAGTGCGCGCATCCGATTTCAGTTCCAGAGCGATTCGCGCGATGAGTCCTTGATACTTAGTCGTTTTTGCAAAATTTCTGACTTTTTGGAAAATTTCACAATTTTGTGAAAACTTCCACAAAATGAGGTTCTAGTATGTTAGAGGGCATCCCAGGAGGGCTCCAAAAGTGTGGGTAAAATATATATCCCACAGGGGGAAAATTGAAAAAAAGTTGAAAAAAAAAATTTTTGGGGACTTAGAAAATTTTTCAACTTTTGTCAGACTTCCAGACAGGGGAGCGTGTCAGTGCGCGCATCCGATTTCAGTTCCAGAGCGATTCGCGCGATGAGTCCTTGATACTTAGTCGTTTTTGCAAAATTTCTGACTTTTTGGAAAATTTCACAATTTTGTGAAAACTTCCACAAAATGAGGTTCTAGTATGTTAGAGGGCATCCCAGGAGGGCTCCAAAAGTGTGGGTAAAATATATATCCCACAGGGGGAAAATTGAAAAAAAGTTGAAAAAAAAAATTTTTGGGGACTTAGAAAATTTTCACACATGTGTCAGACTTCCAGACAGGGGAGCGTGTCAGTGCGCGCATCCGATTTCAGTTCCAGAGCGATTCGCGCGATGAGTCCTTGATACTTAGTCGTTTTTGGCAAAATTTCTGACTTTTTGAAAATTTCACAATTTTGTGAAAACTTCCACAAAATGAGGTTCTAGTATGTTAGAGGGCATCCCAGGAGGGCTCCAAAAGTGTGGGTAAAATATATATCCCACAGGGGGAAAATTGAAAAAAAGTTGAAAAAAAAAATTTTTGGGGACTTAGAAAATTTTCACACATGTGTCAGACTTCCAGACAGGGGAGCGTGTCAGTGCGCGCATCCGATTTCAGTTCCAGAGCGATTCGCGCGATGAGTCCTTGATACTTAGTCGTTTTTGGCAAAATTTCTGACTTTTTGAAAATTTCACAATTTTGTGAAAACTTCCACAAAATGAGGTTCTAGTATGTTAGAGGGCATCCCAGGAGGGCTCCAAAAGTGTGGGTAAAATATATATCCCACAGGGGGAAAATTGAAAAAAAGTTGAAAAAAAAAATTTTTGGGGACTTAGAAAATTTTCACACATGTGTCAGACTTCCAGAGAGGGGAGCATGTCAGTGCGCGCATCCGATTTCAGTTCCAGAGCGATTCGCGCGATGAGTCCTTGATACTTAGTCGTTTTTGCAAAATTTCTGACTTTTTTGAAAATTTCACAATTTTGTGAAAACTTCCACAAAATGAGGTTCTAGTATGTTAGAGGGCATCCCAGGAGGGCTCCAAAAGTGTGGGTAAAATATATATCCCACAGGGGGAAAATTGAAAAAAAGTTGAAAAAAAAAATTTTTGGGGACTTAGAAAATTTTTCAACTTTTGTCAGACTTCCAGACAGGGGAGCGTGTCAGTGCGCGCATCCGATTTCAGTTCCAGAGCGATTCGCGCGATGAGTCCTTGATACTTAGTCGTTTTTGGCAAAATTTCTGACTTTTTGAAAATTTCACAATTTTGTGAAAACTTCCACAAAATGAGGTTCTAGTATGTTAGAGGGCATCCCAGGAGGGCTCCAAAAGTGTGGGTAAAATATATATCCCACAGGGGGAAAATTGAAAAAAAGTTGAAAAAAAAAATTTTTGGGGACTTAGAAAATTTTTCAACTTTTGTCAGACTTCCAGACAGGGGAGCGTGTCAGTGCGCGCATCCGATTTCAGTTCCAGAGCGATTCGCGCGATGAGTCCTTGATACTTAGTCGTTTTTGCAAAATTTCTGACTTTTTTGAAAATTTCACAATTTTGTGAAAACTTCCACAAAATGAGGTTCTAGTATGTTAGAGGGCATCCCAGGAGGGCTCCAAAAGTGTGGGTAAAATATATATCCCACAGGGGGAAAATTGAAAAAAAGTTGAAAAAAAAAATTTTTGGGGACTTAGAAAATTTTTCAACTTGTGTCAGACTTCCAGAGAGGGGAGCATGTCAGTGCGCGCATCCGATTTCAGTTCCAGAGCGATTCGCGCGATGAGTCCTTGATACTTAGTCGTTTTCAGAAGTCACAATTTTGACTTCCAGGACCCGCAAAACGTTTGTAAATTGAGCCCGCTCCCCAGTTCCAAGCGTTTTGAGGTGTCCCCGGTTGCAGTAATGCAGCCTGCCCACTAGATGTCGCAAAAGAGACAAAAAGTGAAAAAGAACCAGAATGAGGAAATTCCAGGGAGCCGAATCCGCCTGACAGTTCCAGGCGATCGGGCACTTTTTTGCATGCGTCCCTAAAGTGGGTATAGGGTGACACTCCATGCAAAGACCCAGTTTTGCACACCACCGGCAGAATATATGAGAGAGAGGTACCTCTCAGCCCCGACACATTTCGACTCATTTAAGCTGGTTTTCACCTCCGTAGGCCTGGGTATGCGTTTTGGCTATGAGTCCCTGTTCGGCTGGAGGTCTGCACCTTGGCTGAACCCAGGCTTCCGCAGCTGCGTGGGGGGACTTTTGCCGGTCGCCTATCCCAAGTCAGAGAGGTGTTCCTGGGTTGAAGTGAGCCTGGCCAGACCCCCCCGCGGGCCCTGGTTCTCCACATGGGGGCGCCGTCAAGGCTAAAATCTGGATTTTTAGGCCGAGGAGAGGCTCCATGAGGGCGGATGCTTTTGTGGCTTCGACCCCAGTGCTGTTCCACATCCAGTACCCCCCCGCAAGGGCGCCTGTACCCGAGTCGCGCTTCCAGGACTCGTGGGCACGTATCTCCCGACGACAGGGGTTTGCAGCCTCCGTACTTGGGCAAGTCCCTACATGCACCCCTGCTCTTCCTCCGATCGATCTGGCGCAGCGCTCCCGGGTGGGGAGGTGGCGCCGCTCGCTCGGCCCGGGCTTTGGAGCCCGCGCTGGCTTAAGGTGAGCGGTCCCCTTCCTCCTCTACCCCCGGGCTTCCGACACCTATCTTTGGGCGCGCATGCCGGCCTCGCCTCCCGTCTGCGGAGGTGGCCGAGCCGTGGGGAGTTTGACCCGAACCGAGCGAAGGCAGTGGTCCGACGACCCGTACGGGCGAACGGCGGGGCGCCCACCCAGCCAGGCGTGGGGGCCCGTCGTCCGAATCGCTCCCTGTGCGGGGAAGCACAGCGATCTTCTCCGAGGGCGGCCCTTTTCTTCCAGATGCGTACCCGGCCAGCGGAGGCTCGCGCTGCCCCTCGTGTCCGAAAGGGCGGCCTCCGCGGCGGTGGCGACAGCGGCGGCGGTGGGTGGCCTCTCCGCGCCACTGCCGAGCTTCGCGATTTCCAGTCTTTTCCCGAGCCCCTACGTCAGTGGGGAGGACGACAGAGGTGTGGAGGCAGGCGAAGGGGGTTCTCACCGTGCGGTGTGCCCCAGCCCGACCGTTGCCTTCCCCCTCGACCCTCGTCCTCCCAGGCGGCTCGGCCAGGGAGCAGGAGAGAGAGTGAGAGAGGGAGAGCGGAAACCCCAGAGCCAAGGGGTTAGATGGAGAACGGGAGAAGGAACGAGGGCCAAGAGGTAGGGAGTACGGTGAAAGGCCGACCTGGGATCCCCCTGCGCTCCCGCCCTGGGCGGGGAGCAGCCCTGGGAAGAAAAGCCACTCGGGCATCCCTTTGAGGTTACGGGCGCGAGCGGGAAGAGGGACTACGCTGGAGGGCGACGCCGACACGGCCAGGCCGACGACCACCCACGTGACCTCAGCGTCGCCGGGTTAGTGCCAGAGCCGCGGCGGACCCCGACGGCCAGCCCCCCTCTCCCAATCCTCGTGCCTGTCCGCCGGTGGGTCGAGGACCCCCCGC
>NW_027368984.1:12500-15000 GCF_046119375.1 Phyllobates terribilis | reverse complement strand
TGACTTTTTGAAAATTTCACAATTTTGTGAAAACTTCCACAAAATGAGGTTCTAGTATGTTAGAGGGCATCCCAGGAGGGCTCCAAAAGTGTGGGTAAAATATATATCCCACAGGGGGAAAATTGAAAAAAAGTTGAAAAAAAAAATTTTTGGGGACTTAGAAAATTTTCACACATGTGTCAGACTTCCAGAGAGGGGAGCATGTCAGTGCGCGCATCCGATTTCAGTTCCAGAGCGATTCGCGCGATGAGTCCTTGATACTTAGTCGTTTTTGCAAAATTTCTGACTTTTTGGAAAATTTCACAATTTTGTGAAAACTTCCACAAAATGAGGTTCTAGTATGTTAGAGGGCATCCCAGGAGGGCTCCAAAAGTGTGGGTAAAATATATATCCCACAGGGGGAAAATTGAAAAAAAGTTGAAAAAAAAAATTTTTGGGGACTTAGAAAATTTTTCAACTTTTGTCAGACTTCCAGACAGGGGAGCGTGTCAGTGCGCGCATCCGATTTCAGTTCCAGAGCGATTCGCGCGATGAGTCCTTGATACTTAGTCGTTTTTGCAAAATTTCTGACTTTTTGGAAAATTTCACAATTTTGTGAAAACTTCCACAAAATGAGGTTCTAGTATGTTAGAGGGCATCCCAGGAGGGCTCCAAAAGTGTGGGTAAAATATATATCCCACAGGGGGAAAATTGAAAAAAAGTTGAAAAAAAAAATTTTTGGGGACTTAGAAAATTTTCACACATGTGTCAGACTTCCAGACAGGGGAGCGTGTCAGTGCGCGCATCCGATTTCAGTTCCAGAGCGATTCGCGCGATGAGTCCTTGATACTTAGTCGTTTTTGGCAAAATTTCTGACTTTTTGAAAATTTCACAATTTTGTGAAAACTTCCACAAAATGAGGTTCTAGTATGTTAGAGGGCATCCCAGGAGGGCTCCAAAAGTGTGGGTAAAATATATATCCCACAGGGGGAAAATTGAAAAAAAGTTGAAAAAAAAAATTTTTGGGGACTTAGAAAATTTTCACACATGTGTCAGACTTCCAGACAGGGGAGCGTGTCAGTGCGCGCATCCGATTTCAGTTCCAGAGCGATTCGCGCGATGAGTCCTTGATACTTAGTCGTTTTTGGCAAAATTTCTGACTTTTTGAAAATTTCACAATTTTGTGAAAACTTCCACAAAATGAGGTTCTAGTATGTTAGAGGGCATCCCAGGAGGGCTCCAAAAGTGTGGGTAAAATATATATCCCACAGGGGGAAAATTGAAAAAAAGTTGAAAAAAAAAATTTTTGGGGACTTAGAAAATTTTCACACATGTGTCAGACTTCCAGAGAGGGGAGCATGTCAGTGCGCGCATCCGATTTCAGTTCCAGAGCGATTCGCGCGATGAGTCCTTGATACTTAGTCGTTTTTGCAAAATTTCTGACTTTTTTGAAAATTTCACAATTTTGTGAAAACTTCCACAAAATGAGGTTCTAGTATGTTAGAGGGCATCCCAGGAGGGCTCCAAAAGTGTGGGTAAAATATATATCCCACAGGGGGAAAATTGAAAAAAAGTTGAAAAAAAAAATTTTTGGGGACTTAGAAAATTTTTCAACTTTTGTCAGACTTCCAGACAGGGGAGCGTGTCAGTGCGCGCATCCGATTTCAGTTCCAGAGCGATTCGCGCGATGAGTCCTTGATACTTAGTCGTTTTTGGCAAAATTTCTGACTTTTTGAAAATTTCACAATTTTGTGAAAACTTCCACAAAATGAGGTTCTAGTATGTTAGAGGGCATCCCAGGAGGGCTCCAAAAGTGTGGGTAAAATATATATCCCACAGGGGGAAAATTGAAAAAAAGTTGAAAAAAAAAATTTTTGGGGACTTAGAAAATTTTTCAACTTTTGTCAGACTTCCAGACAGGGGAGCGTGTCAGTGCGCGCATCCGATTTCAGTTCCAGAGCGATTCGCGCGATGAGTCCTTGATACTTAGTCGTTTTTGCAAAATTTCTGACTTTTTTGAAAATTTCACAATTTTGTGAAAACTTCCACAAAATGAGGTTCTAGTATGTTAGAGGGCATCCCAGGAGGGCTCCAAAAGTGTGGGTAAAATATATATCCCACAGGGGGAAAATTGAAAAAAAGTTGAAAAAAAAAATTTTTGGGGACTTAGAAAATTTTTCAACTTGTGTCAGACTTCCAGAGAGGGGAGCATGTCAGTGCGCGCATCCGATTTCAGTTCCAGAGCGATTCGCGCGATGAGTCCTTGATACTTAGTCGTTTTCAGAAGTCACAATTTTGACTTCCAGGACCCGCAAAACGTTTGTAAATTGAGCCCGCTCCCCAGTTCCAAGCGTTTTGAGGTGTCCCCGGTTGCAGTAATGCAGCCTGCCCACTAGATGTCGCAAAAGAGACAAAAAGTGAAAAAGAACCAGAATGAGGAAATTCCAGGGAGCCGAATCCGCCTGACAGTTCCAGGCGATCGGGCACTTTTTTGCATGCGTCCCTAAAGTGGGTATAGGGT
>NW_027368984.1:0-2500 GCF_046119375.1 Phyllobates terribilis | reverse complement strand
CAGTGCGCGCATCCGATTTCAGTTCCAGAGCGATTCGCGCGATGAGTCCTTGATACTTAGTCGTTTTTGCAAAATTTCTGACTTTTTGGAAAATTTCACAATTTTGTGAAAACTTCCACAAAATGAGGTTCTAGTATGTTAGAGGGCATCCCAGGAGGGCTCCAAAAGTGTGGGTAAAATATATATCCCACAGGGGGAAAATTGAAAAAAAGTTGAAAAAAAAAATTTTTGGGGACTTAGAAAATTTTTCAACTTTTGTCAGACTTCCAGACAGGGGAGCGTGTCAGTGCGCGCATCCGATTTCAGTTCCAGAGCGATTCGCGCGATGAGTCCTTGATACTTAGTCGTTTTTGCAAAATTTCTGACTTTTTGGAAAATTTCACAATTTTGTGAAAACTTCCACAAAATGAGGTTCTAGTATGTTAGAGGGCATCCCAGGAGGGCTCCAAAAGTGTGGGTAAAATATATATCCCACAGGGGGAAAATTGAAAAAAAGTTGAAAAAAAAAATTTTTGGGGACTTAGAAAATTTTTCAACTTTTGTCAGACTTCCAGACAGGGGAGCGTGTCAGTGCGCGCATCCGATTTCAGTTCCAGAGCGATTCGCGCGATGAGTCCTTGATACTTAGTCGTTTTTGCAAAATTTCTGACTTTTTGGAAAATTTCACAATTTTGTGAAAACTTCCACAAAATGAGGTTCTAGTATGTTAGAGGGCATCCCAGGAGGGCTCCAAAAGTGTGGGTAAAATATATATCCCACAGGGGGAAAATTGAAAAAAAGTTGAAAAAAAAAATTTTTGGGGACTTAGAAAATTTTTCAACTTTTGTCAGACTTCCAGACAGGGGAGCGTGTCAGTGCGCGCATCCGATTTCAGTTCCAGAGCGATTCGCGCGATGAGTCCTTGATACTTAGTCGTTTTTGCAAAATTTCTGACTTTTTGGAAAATTTCACAATTTTGTGAAAACTTCCACAAAATGAGGTTCTAGTATGTTAGAGGGCATCCCAGGAGGGCTCCAAAAGTGTGGGTAAAATATATATCCCACAGGGGGAAAATTGAAAAAAAGTTGAAAAAAAAAATTTTTGGGGACTTAGAAAATTTTTCAACTTTTGTCAGACTTCCAGACAGGGGAGCGTGTCAGTGCGCGCATCCGATTTCAGTTCCAGAGCGATTCGCGCGATGAGTCCTTGATACTTAGTCGTTTTTGGCAAAATTTCTGACTTTTTGAAAATTTCACAATTTTGTGAAAACTTCCACAAAATGAGGTTCTAGTATGTTAGAGGGCATCCCAGGAGGGCTCCAAAAGTGTGGGTAAAATATATATCCCACAGGGGGAAAATTGAAAAAAAGTTGAAAAAAAAAATTTTTGGGGACTTAGAAAATTTTCACACATGTGTCAGACTTCCAGACAGGGGAGCGTGTCAGTGCGCGCATCCGATTTCAGTTCCAGAGCGATTCGCGCGATGAGTCCTTGATACTTAGTCGTTTTTGGCAAAATTTCTGACTTTTTGAAAATTTCACAATTTTGTGAAAACTTCCACAAAATGAGGTTCTAGTATGTTAGAGGGCATCCCAGGAGGGCTCCAAAAGTGTGGGTAAAATATATATCCCACAGGGGGAAAATTGAAAAAAAGTTGAAAAAAAAAATTTTTGGGGACTTAGAAAATTTTCACACATGTGTCAGACTTCCAGAGAGGGGAGCATGTCAGTGCGCGCATCCGATTTCAGTTCCAGAGCGATTCGCGCGATGAGTCCTTGATACTTAGTCGTTTTTGCAAAATTTCTGACTTTTTTGAAAATTTCACAATTTTGTGAAAACTTCCACAAAATGAGGTTCTAGTATGTTAGAGGGCATCCCAGGAGGGCTCCAAAAGTGTGGGTAAAATATATATCCCACAGGGGGAAAATTGAAAAAAAGTTGAAAAAAAAAATTTTTGGGGACTTAGAAAATTTTTCAACTTTTGTCAGACTTCCAGACAGGGGAGCGTGTCAGTGCGCGCATCCGATTTCAGTTCCAGAGCGATTCGCGCGATGAGTCCTTGATACTTAGTCGTTTTTGGCAAAATTTCTGACTTTTTGAAAATTTCACAATTTTGTGAAAACTTCCACAAAATGAGGTTCTAGTATGTTAGAGGGCATCCCAGGAGGGCTCCAAAAGTGTGGGTAAAATATATATCCCACAGGGGGAAAATTGAAAAAAAGTTGAAAAAAAAAATTTTTGGGGACTTAGAAAATTTTCACACATGTGTCAGACTTCCAGACAGGGGAGCGTGTCAGTGCGCGCATCCGATTTCAGTTCCAGAGCGATTCGCGCGATGAGTCCTTGATACTTAGTCGTTTTTGGCAAAATTTCTGACTTTTTGAAAATTTCACAATTTTGTGAAAACTTCCACAAAATGAGGTTCTAGTATGTTAGAGGGCATCCCAGGAGGGCTCCAAAAGTGTGGGTAAAATATATATCCCACAGGGGGAAAATTGAAAAAAAGTTGAAAAAAAAATTTT
>NW_027368983.1:0-45946 GCF_046119375.1 Phyllobates terribilis | reverse complement strand
TCCGAGAGTAGCATAATCAGACTTATATTGCAGAGATCCTACAAATAAACTGCAATTGATGATTTTGATAGAGGTTTAAAATAAATTGCAATTATGATCTCAAATGGTGGAAAAAGCATGTGTCTTACCTGATTGTGTTGAGTTTGTGCTTACCATTGATGAATCTATGGGGACAATATAATTTTTTTTTAGATTAGTTCTTACTTAGGGTTTTGGTTTCTCTTTCTCTTTTTTTGCAGCAAAAGTGGTGAAGTTTGTGGAATTACGGATCGTTTTACCTCCACTTTTTGATTTTCAAAGCGCGTGAAGACCCAAGTGCGCATGGTGGTGTAGTGGGTGAGTTTGTGAGCCTCGTAGTGGATTATCCCCAATTGTTAGATGTAGGAAAATGAACGGTCTCTTATTATTTTATTTCTTATCTAAAAATCCATTCTCATTATTTTATTTCTTATCTAAAGATCCATTCTCATGAGAATCAGATCTTTGTTAGAGTGGAAAAACAAACAAAATTCAATGGAAGGAAATATATCTACATAATATTAAAGCAACATGAAAATAATCTATGTGTCATACTCACATTGATTTTGAAAAATGTTATCTTCTCATTAATTTTAAATTTTTTAGACGTATCCAACCTTAAGAGCATTGTTATTTTTGGACTATAGCCACATGGTAGACATAGGGTAGAATTATAAACCTTTCCTTTTACTAATATATGACTAATATACTCTCACTTAATAAAAGGGAACAATGTAATATAGAGAATATTATTTTCAAGAATATGTATTTTTTATTCTAAATTGGAAAAAAAATCTTCTATTTTTATGTATAAAAAATCTAACATTATTAAAAATACTACTTAATCTCTTACATTTATAAGATATCATACAAAGAAAAATAGGAAATGCTTGAAATAAATAATAAAAAAATTACAATTACAAATACAATCACTATAATTTATCGACGAAAAAGATAATTACTTTTTTTTTACGATACAATATTATATAATTTTATTATCATTATTTATTTATTTACAAATTATTTTATTTTAAATATAATGTATTTGAAACCCTAGGTCGGCGGCGTTCAATGACATCCTAACCCGATTTCTGGCGGTTTGCTTCTCCGGAGGGAACCCTCAGCGGCTCCTCTCGAGTCGGCGGTCCATGGGCTGGTCGCATCCTCACGAGCGGCCTCATCCCGGTGCTCTTGCCGCGGGTCCTGTCTCCGGCGTGTTTTCGGCGTGTTTCTTCTCTGTGCTTGTTTGGGCGTTTTCCGACGTGGTGTGTGGTATTGTTCTTGTCCTCTCCTGCAATCCTGCGTTTTAAATTTTTGCTTTCTGATTTGGCCTTTTTCCGTTTGGTTTGCGGGTTCAGTTTTTGTTCTCCGATTTGGGCGTTGTCGGCCGTTTGTGGTGGTGTTGTATTCGTCCTCCCCTGCATTTCGGTCATTTAAGCTTTTGTTTTCTGTTCTTAGTTGGGCTGGTGGTGTTGTACGCACCAATTACATTCAGACGTGGCTTCTTTTATTTTATTTTAATTGGTTTGCTTGTTTGCTATTGGGATGTATTTTACCTGTCCTATTCGCGCACATGATCATTTTCGGAACGGTCGAAGTAGAGGTTTGAAAGCCAGTTCTCTTGTCCAGCACTTCAAGATTGCTCATTTTAGGGATGCGTCAGCGATTGAGAGGTATAAGTCGCTCATAGCCAGTGATGATGATATTTTTTCGGCTTTGGAGTCTACCTTGGGAAGTCTTAATATTTGGTTGTGTGGTACTTGTTTATGCACTCACGCATTTTCTAGAAGTTGTAAACACGGTGATAGTTTTGATGTTTCGGGACCACTTTGTCGAGGCCTTCCTGATAGCCCCATGTTCTATATTCAAGCGATCCAGCGTCCTCCGTCGCTCGGCAGTGGTAATAGTGGTGGTATTGTTGATTTGGTTGTTACTGATGTCGCTTCTCCTATCTTTTCGGTTAACCTTGAATTGTTGCATGAATTTTTTGCGGGTAAGTGTCGTACAGTGAAAAGCATTCCTAGGGCTAACCGGCTTGGTTTTTTGCGGTTCCTTAAAGCCGCCCTGGACAAGGTTATTGTTTCTCCTCGTTACATTTCCTCTTGGATCTTGTTGCTTCTCCTTCCTTTGTGCGCACTTAGGGTTATTCGGTCTCGTCCCGGCATCAAGAGGGGGGGAGGGTTGCTTCCAGGTTGAAGGTATTGCTCGTGCTCTCAAGGTTTGGAGAGAGCCCGGTGGGCCAGAGATTTTGATCAAAGAGGTTCTTAAGGATGGGGGTGATGATTTTGTTTCTTCTAGGGGTGTAGATAGTGTTGAGCAGAGGGAGGCTAGTCTGGCAGAGGTTAATAGAAGGTAGTGTTTGAGGAAATTGGGTGATGGACATTTCACCGCTGCGATTCGGGTCTTGACGTCCGCTGGGGTTGCGCCCAGTAACTTAGAGACTTTGAGAGAGTTAGAGGAGAAGCACCCCCATTCCCCGGATCCTTTCCTACCTCCTGCTGGTGGTGTTAGCGAGGCGATTTCCGTCACAAAGGAGGTTGTGTTGGGTAAGATCAAAAGCTTTCCTAAGGGCACGTCTTGTGGGCGTGAAGGCTTCCGGGCCCAACACCTTATTGATGCTTTGGGGAAAGTTGTTGTTGTTGTTGATGATGATCTAGCCTCCTCGATTACAGCGGTGGTTAATTTGTTCTTTGCTGATATGTGCCCCCCTTCATTGGGTGAGTTTGTTGCTAGTGCTCTTCTTACACCTCTGGTTAAACCTGGTGGATGCATTTGGCCTATTGTAGTTGGGACGGTCTGGAGGAGGCTTGTCTCTAAGATTGCAGCTAGTGTGGTTGGGATTGAGGTTGTGAACTATTTAGGGGATTTTCAGTTTGGAGTGGGAGCTGCTAATGGGGGTGAGGCTATCCTTCATGCCGTTAACAGGCTGGTTGAGGTGAAAGGAGGGGACAATACTATGTCTATGCTTCTGGCTGACTTTAAGAATGCCTTTAACTTATTAGACTGTGGTTCCATGCTTCTGGAGGTCCGCAACCGCTTTCCTTCTCTGTCCCCTTGGGTTGAGTTCTGTTACTCTCACTCGGCCAGGCTATATTATGGTGATTTTATTTTATGGTCGTGTCAAGGTGTCCAACAAGGGGATCCTTTGGGCCCTTTGCTTTTTGCGCTCACCTTGCATCCTCTCGTTCATTTGATCAATGAAAGGTGTAACCTGGATCTCATGGCTTGGTATCTAGATTATGGCACTCTTATTGGTGATTCAGGTCTGGTTTCTGATGCTCTGCAAGTGATTATTGGAGAAGGGCCTTCTCTAGGATTGCATCTCAATGTTGCTAAGACTGAGTTATTTTGGCCTAACCCTGACACGAGGAGTCTCGATCCTCCTCTTTTTCCTCTTGATTTAGCTCGGCCGGTGGATGGGGTCAAGCTTCTTGGTGGGCTTCTTAGTCTGGATGTCGGCTTCTGTAGTCGTTTGATTGAGGATAGGGTTTCCAAAGCAGTAAGGTTGATGGAAGTGATGTCTAGGCTCAATGACCCACAGTCGAGTCTCCTTCTTTTCCGTAGTTGTGTTGGGGTCGGAAGGTTGTATTTCTCTCTCCGGACATGTCCTCCTCATATGCTTGGCTCTGCTCATCACTCCTTTGACCTTGGTTTGAGGAAGGCCCTTCAGGAAATTATTGTAGCAGGTGGCGGAGGTTTTAGTGATTGACAATGGAGATGTGCTACTTTGCCTTTTAGGCTCGGTGGGTTTGCTGTCTTTACTGCTTATGATTCGGCCCATTATACATTTGTCGCCTCACGTCTTCGGTCTCATGACCTTCAAAACCGTTTGCTTAGTCATTGTGGAGTTAGTGATCCTAGACCTGCGTGTGAGTTAGCCTTGAGCAACTTTAGGGATGCGTGTGATTTTGATCCACTTGTTCTTTGCCGTGATGTACCAGCCCCCCCCCCCCCGCTTATGAAACAATTGGCTACAGTGTACTTCGACATGGTAGAGAAGAAGTTGGTGACTTGTTTCAACCCTAGCGTCCGTGAGAAAGCTGTCCTCGTAAGCAACCGGTCAGCTCATTCCTTGGATTTTCTGAGTACTATTCCCATTCCCGGTCTTGGCTTGACGATGCACCCCTAACAGTTCAGGTGTGTTCTTCAGTATCGTCTTGCGATCCCTATTTTACCTGATGGTTTTACATGTCCGTGTTGCTCTTCTTGTGTCTTGGATCGGTTTGGTGACCATGCGGTGCATTGCGGCAATGATGTTGGACTCAAGTTTCGGCATAACTTGGTCAGAGATGTTTTAGGGGATATTTACTCTCAGGCTGGTGTCTTTGTGCAGAAAGAAGGTTCCCATGGGGTTCTTATTCGAGAGTGAAAGTTGCGGATCTGCTTATCCATTGTTGGGACAACGGGAAAGACGTATGTTTAGATGTTACTGGCGTTTCCCGTTCACGGGTCTAGGGGTTTCCGCTTTTGTTCCTGGGGCTGCTGTCTCCTCTGTTGTTGCTAGGAAAAAGAAGAAGTATGAGGATAAGTGCATTGAGAATGGGTATAGGTTTATCGCTTTTGCTTTCTCTACTTTTGGGGAATTAGAAAGTGACGCCATTGATTTTCTTACTAGGGTTACTCGGGTAGCTCAGAGCAATACTGTTAACGCAAATGTGCGCTCTTTTATTTTTCATAGATTGGGCTTTGCTGTGAATAAGGGTGTAGGCGCGTAGTTGGTTGCTAGGCTCCCAACCAACTATATGTAATCCTTTTTAAAAGATCCTAAATATAAAAGTTTTGAATTATCTAAGAAAAACAAAAAAAAATGTATTTGATAAATCGCGTGTATGGCATGCGGGTTAAATTAGTTATTAGCTAAGAGAAAACAAACACGCATCATGCAAGAAATTATTGACATATTATTGCCTCCGTTTATCAATAGATTACTTTTTAATATTTTATATCTGCATTAAGGAAGTAAAATTATAAACTATTTTACCCTTTTTAAAATGAGCAAGTTATTAATCTGTAAACATCCAATATTAATTGAGATAATCCATATATAATAATTTTAAAAAACCAAACCACATTATTACGTACACCTACTTTCAAAATACAAATCCCAATAGTATTTATGGAAATTGAATGTTATATAAGTTTGTGTATTAATGATAAATGTAAACAAGTAAGAAAAATATATTAAAACACATGTATTTTTAACAAAATTAAAGTGCTAAAACGTTATTTATTAGTGAATGAAGAGAGTAAACCAATTAATCAATACGCAAAACTAATTTTGACTGTTCAATTATATATAGTCAATGAAGACTTTGAGGACTCGAAGTCTCCAACAAATTAATCCAAATTAATCAATATACGCAAACTAATTTTGACTGCACAATTATATATAATCAATGTAGACTTTCAGGACTCCATAAAATTAATCCACACGCAAAGCTAATTTTGACTGTCTAATTTTTTTTTTCATTTTTGTGTTCTATTATAACCGATGAGGCATGCGATATATATAAGACATGTTCAAAGCACGAATATGTAGGTAATTGTTTTATCTTATATGATGACGTTAATTTATATTTCATATACTCTAATTCTAATTTATTTCATACAATGTTAAATAGGTCTAATTCTAATATTTGTAAACGTCTATATGTGTTATACACAAATGTTTATTTATATTATTGCAAAATGAAATTGAAAATTTAAAAGAATTCAAATTTAATAGCAAGTAAAGGATTAGCAGAAGATCGAAATTATTACCTAAGCAGTTGATTCAAGCTCTTGAATTAACCATCTGAATTAGCCATCAAGCAACTATTTTAGGAGTATTTATTGATTAAATTACCCATCGTAGGAGAAAGTCGTTACATTCTTTAACGCCAAATTGAATGCGGGAGAAAGTTTTTAAGTTCGGTAATTCCATAATGAATGCGGGATGAAGACGAATGATTGTAACGTTGGAATGAATTATTAGAATATTTATGAAATATTTATAAAAATGTATGAAAAGATAGTTTTTATCTTCTATATAAACATTTATAAGTTCTGTAATGCCAGAATAAATGTTGGATGAAGACGAAGGATTGTAACATTGGAATGAATTATAGTATGTGTGAATGCAGGCTTTAATAGTCATTGTGTTCTCATTTAGTATTTTTCACCAATATGAATTTATACTTTTTTATTATTTCATTCTCTTTTATATTTTAGAAATTTGCATTTTTTATTTCATTTTCGTAAATTAATCATACTTTGATTTTAAAAATATTATTATTTTACTTATTAAATAATAAATGTTTATGTAGAAAAAAAATGATTTGTTCATACATTTTTATAAATCATTCATAAATATTATAATCTTTTTGTAATTTTAAGAAATTACGGGCAAAAACCGTAATTATCATAAATTACAGGAAAATCCACAATTTCAAAAAAAAATCATCATTTACAGTTTCGTGACACCCGAAAAATTCATAAAATATATTTATATATATTAGATATATATTAAATATTTGTTATTAGATATCTATATTAGATATTAGATATTAGATAGATATATTAGATTAGATTAGAATGGATTAGATTAGATTAGATTAGATTAATAAAATTATTGTATACTAGAAGGTTGTGGCCCATATTTTGCACAGGGTATAGTGAAGACTCGAATACAGATTATAATTTCTCCTTATTATATATCTATTATAAAACAAATATCGTGGTGCGGACTAATTTTTCGTGCGGACTGATCACAACTGGTGCACTTTTCAGCATATTATTAGTGAACACTCCACTATACTACCAAGTGCACTACGCAGTACAATATTGGTACACTTGCGAGTGCACTACTGGTACACACCTCAATATTACACTGGTGGACTCTTTATTGCACTACTGGTGCACTACTCAATAGTGCAATGGTGCACTCCTTCGTACACTAATGGTGCACTCCTTCGTACACTACTGGTGCACTCCTCAATAAAGCACTGATGCTCTCCTCAGTTTTGAGTGCACTACCGCTGTACTCGCGAGTGCAATGGTGTACTTTCTACTAGTGTAGTGGTGCATTATTCAGTAATACACTGGTCCGCTACCATAGTCCGCGCAGTCCGCACAGACTATGTAGTCCATACCTGATTAACTCTCCTATTTTATATATAAAATATTAAGTATCTAATCTATCTATTTGTTATCTAATATATAATATTTAATTCATATATCTTCAATCAAATATCTAATTCTATTATATATATATGAAATTTTAGGGGTGACAACAAACACTAAATGATCGTTTTTTTCCGATGTACGCCTCATGCCTATAATTTATGATAATTATGGGTTTTGCCCATAATTTCTCAATATTACTAAAATATCAGAATATTTATGATCGATTTATAAAAATATATGAGAAGACAATTTTATCTTCTATAGAAACACGTATTATTTAATAAATAAAGTAATGATATATATTATAATTCATCATTATTATATATTTTCTATAACATATCATTAATATTTCATATATGTGATGTTATAATTATACTTTGTTCTTGACATGAGACCCGAGTGTAGATGATAATTCATTCATTTTAGATTTTTTCTATAGTGTATCGTCAATACACCTTCTATTTGATCTTATTGTTATATTTTGTTTTTATTTGTTACTAATGAAATATTTTTTGGTATCCCTATATATTTTTAGTACTTTTAATAAAGGATCTAGATCTATGCACTCCCTAATTTATAGAGTTGATTTAAAATTGTAGAAACTGGAATTATATTATAACCATATATTTTCTATAAATAATAATAGTACAATAAAATAGACTATATGAATATTATTAGTCTTGTTTAGTCGGTCCAATATTCCTATCTAATTGAGCCCAAGAAAATGATTTCTATAAAGAATAATAATACAATAAAAAATATTATATGAATATTAGTAGTTGGATTTAGTCGAGCTATATTTTAAAAAATCCAATAAACCTATCTAATTGAACCCAAGAAAATGATAATCATTTACATTTTACATATATAAGAGGGTTTATATAAGTAACTCAAAATAATTAATGGTGCATTTAATGTTTTTCTCTTATGTTAAGTGGTGTAATTAATGACTATTAGGAGAGTCATTTAGTGTTTTTTGACACCCCAAAATTATATTATATATATATATAGGATAGGATAGGATAGATTGTAGACTTGTTTGGTTGATGTTCACATGTTGTTGGGTTATAGGAACTAGTGCAACTCAGTTCCTATCTCTTGTCATCTCAGTTTTAATGATAACAAATAACTTATTGTTCTAACATCTACCTTCATTGAGTCATTACAGGTTTATGATATAGATTCAATTAGAATCGTGTTTTAAGAGAAGTAGCTGGTTTATCAAGTATAAAGCATAGGAACTAAGTAACTTGGATAGCACATAAGGGAACCGAAGTTGATAATCGTGAGATATAGCATAGCGCTTGTAGAGTTTAAGGGAACCGAAGTAGCAAGCTGAACAAAGAAGAGTGATATCCACTATACCCTTTCACGGGGACCGACAAGAGATTTTCTATATATACACGTGAAGGGAACCGAAGATACTCGCTTAAGGGGGTCGGGCATTTATTTCAGGATAGAATCTTTCTCAGTTCCTATTTTAGGAAAGTTGCTTCACACAAGGAAATTGTTATGATTTTATTGCTTTAATTCATTTTATTTAGCTAGATTCGTATCTTTCTGTTTAGGAAATAGATATTATGTATCACTTATATAATGGTAACGTTCTAGGTCATTTTGTGTTGTTGAATTCGAGTTTTAGATTTGAGAGCTTTAAGTGTTTTAGAGCTATTAAGTTAAGCCACTTAAGCTATTGAGTGAAGGGAGTCTGTACAGTGCTAATTATAGATCATGTGTCGAGTCTAGAACTGTGTGTTCAGATTAGGTTGTAACTCTTGTGATTCAATCAATAGTGAAAGTATTTTGAGTTTATTATTTCTTGTGCTTCACGATTTAAATCAAACACATTGTTTGTAGCTTGAATTCCGCTCTTAAGAACTTGAACTTCGGGTTCCTAAGATCAAATGCCTTCAACGATCCTACAGTTGGTATCTGAGCAGGATCTAATTATGAAGCAATGACCAAGAACGACGAATTCAACCTCGGCGTCTCCATCAGAAAGCCACATCAACTTCAAGAGGGAGAGCTCGATTGGTGGTTGAGAGTTCACACAACCTACATTCAAACTCAAGACTACCAATGTTGGAAGATGATCGAGCTTGGTGATGAGGAAATCCTTGTGATTGTCAAGGATAGAAAGGACTGGACACCCGAGAACTATATCAAGATGGAGAAGAATTCCAAAGCTCGTCAACTAATCCTCATTGGAATCATGCGGACTGACTTAGACAAGGTCATTAACATAGCTACTTCCAAGGAAATGTGGGACGCCATCAAAGCCATCCACAGAGGAAGTGATGACATGATAAACAACTGCAAGTTCAACCATTAAAGGGAACTTCGTGCCTTCAAGATGCTTCCTGGAGAAAGTGTGTCTGCCTTCCAATCAAGATTCACCATTCTCATGGATAAGTTAAGTGCCTCTGAGCAAAAATCCGTCAATGGGAGCAATCTCTGGCAGACATCTATGGAATGAGTGATAAAATATGAGCTTACTAGAAGAATTATCCTCATGTCTGCCAAGAGCAAGGAAATAACAGTAATGGAAATCTTTGGGAAGTTCTTTGATCAAGAAGTCGCTGACAATCAAAGAAGCAGCGAGATCAATGAGAAAAAGGGACTACCCTAAAGCTCACAAAAGTCCTAGAAAAGATGGCAAATGAAGAGGATGAAGATATGGAAATCACCCTTTTAACTGAGATGGTCAAGAAGTTCTTCAAGAACAAGAATGTTCGAGGTGTTGGTTCAACCTCCAAAAGAGACCTTAAGAACTACACTTGCTACGACTGTGAAGAGAAGGGTCATCTCGCTAAGACGTGCACTAAGCCCAAAGTGGAACCAACTGAACAAAAGGCGCCCTTTACTGTGTGGGGAGATGATGATGATGAAGCTTATCTTTAAGAAGGCTTCCAAGGCATGTGTCTCATGGCGAATTTAGATGAAGCGACTTCTGAAGTACATCTCTCTCCTAAATTTCATGATCGCCTTAGCATTCTAGGTAAAACTGAACTCATTACCATGATTAAAAGCCTACTTGATGATAAGGAGTCTCTAGAAAACTAATCTATTTAATATGAGGAAGAAGTTCAGGAATTAAGAAGTGAAAGCTTAGATTTATCCAATAGGCTCGCTGATAAGGAAAAGGCCCTTAAGAAACTTAGGGAACTGAGCTTGATAACTAAGTCCTGCGAGGACAGCTAGGTAACGCAACCTTAAAGGGCATCACCTAAGGTCATAACTAGCAACATTGAAAGTGATATGCAACTTATTTTGAATATGCTTGAAACCTTAACTGACTACATTAATGAAAAGACGGTTAATCAAAAGGTTTTTGTTCATGCTAGACCTGGACTAGGATATGACTCTGAAAATGATTCCTCTTCCTATTCCTCTTCTCATTAAAAATTTATTGGGGAATTAACTGAAAATCTTGAGAAAAAAGTTAAGGTCCTATAACAACCCCTTAAAGGTACTAAAACTTGGTTTTTTGGAGAAAAGGCTCACACTATGTATGTTGACCAAGCCCAAGGCAAATTCATTAAGAAAACCAATCTTAAGCATGAAAAGAGTAAGCCCTTCATCACGAAAAGGGAAAATATGGTTATGTTCAGTATAACTCTTGGTGTAGATTTTGTGGCAGCAATGAGTACACTATTCATAACTGTAGGAAGAACAAGGCCTATGATAGCAAGTCTTATCGGTCTCCAAAAAGCAAGAAAAATGATGTTAATAACCTAAAACATGCTAATAATAATGATCTTAACCATTCCCGAAGTGCCTTCACATCTACTTCTCCCACTCAAAGTTAAGAAATCCCAAAATCTAACCAATCCAGAAAAGCTGAGCTTCGATGGGTTCCTAAAGTTTGAATCTTATCTTTGTAGGCTATAGCGAGCAACAAGAATAGATGGTATATTGATAGTGGCTGATTCTGCCATATTAATGGAAACAAAGACAATCTTCGCACTTTTCAAGCTTCTAAAGGTGGTAACATCTCATTCGTCAAGAAGAAGACTGGTGGAATCAAGGGACATGGGAAGGTCCCGTTGAATGAAGGAATTGAAATTTAACTTGTAAACTTTGTCGATAGCCTACGCTTCAACCTGTTAAGTGTTGCTCCACTATGTGATGAAGATCCTAACGATGTCACTTTCACGACTACTAGATGTTTTGTTAGGAACGCAACCGATGAGATCATTTTGAAAGGGAAGCGAGTTGACACACCTATTTTTTGACTCCAGCTATATCTCTAATCACCGGTTGTTCCTTGCCTCTATCGAAGATCATTCATCTCTATGGCATCGACGACTTGATCATGCTAGCCTTCACTTTCTTCATAAGCTTCGCTCAAAGGAGCGGGTCCGTGGTCTTTCTCAAATCAAGCATGGAAATACGTCTCAATGTGATGATTGTATGCAAGGGAAAAAGGTTAGAAGCTCCTTCAAGGCCAAGAATTATGTCACTACAAAGAATCCTCTCGATCTACTTAACATGGATATTTGTGGGTTAATGTGTGTTCAATGCTCTGGGAGAGTTTGTTACATGTTTGTGATTGTGGATGACTACTCAAGCTTCAATTGGACCTTATTCCTTCGCTCCAAAGATCAGGTTTTCTCTCGCTTCTCTGAGCTAGTTCCTTTGCTTCAGACCTCTCTCTCCCTTTCTGACCGAGCTATAAGATCTGACCATGGTGAGGAGTTCGAGAATTGGGACATGCTTAGATTCTGCAGAGAAAGGGATATCAACCATAACTTTGTATTCCCTAGAACTCCTCAACAAAATGGTGTTGTACAAAGGAAGAATCGCACTCTAGTAGAAATGGCCCATACTATACTTATCTCAAGTGGCTTATCTTTGTCTTTTTGGGCTAAAGTTGTTCACACATCGTGCTACGTGATCAATAGGGATACACTAAGACCTATCCTATCAAATATGCCATATGAGCCCATTAGAGGCCATCCTCCAAGAATCTCCCATCTGGGTATCTTTGGCTGCAAGTGCTTCTTTCATAATAATGGGAAGGATAATCTTTGTAAGTTCGACGGTAGAGGAGATGAAGCAATCTTCCTTGGTTACGTGCCTGCAAGTAAGGCATATAAGGTATTTAATCAGAAAACCAAGACCTTTGAGAAGAGTATCCATGTTGTCTTTGATGAATCTTCTCTTGCTCCAAGCTCTCTTACTCAGGATCCCTTTCCTGATACCGCTGCTCAAGAATCTTCAAAGCCTGTAACTGCCTCAAACCTCAATCATCTCACTCCATCATTTACCCCCTCATTTCCCTTGACCATAGACAATGAGAGCGATAATGATGAACCAGAAAGCAGTATTGTTACTCTATAAGATATACCTTCCACCTCTTCAGAATCTCAAGCTTGTCCATTTCAACAAAGAAAAGATTATCCTCCATCCAATATCCTATCCCCTTTAGACTCCGGAGTTCAAACTCGCTCATCAACGACTAACTTATTTGCCTTCAGCCCCTTCGTCTCTCTCTTTGAATCCAAGAACATTAAAGAAGCAATAGTTGATTCTGACTCGGTGGTTTCTATACAATAAGAGCTTCTTGAATTTTGAGAAACAAGGTTTAGCGACTCGTTCCTAGGCTTGTTGATCGAACTATCATAGGAACTTGTTGGGTGTTTTCCAACAAGCTATATGATTCAGGCAATGTGATAAGGAACAAAGATAGACTCATTCCTTAGGGGTATAACCAGCAAGAAGGGATTGATTATGATGAAACCTATGCACCAATAGCTAGATTTGAAGCTACTCTCCTTTTGAATGCATTTGCTTCTCACACGAGCTTCAAGCTATTTCAGATGGATTTCAAGACTTCCTTTCTCAACAGTCATCTTAATGAAGAAGTCTACGTCAAGCAACCTCTTGGCTTTGAAGTCACTCAACATCCCTATCATGTGTTCTTCCTGGATAAAGCTCTCTATGGCCTGAAACAAGCTCCGAGGGCCTGGTATGATTACCTCTTGGATTACCTTCTAGACAATAGTTATTGCATGGGGAAGATAGACAAGATGCTCTTCATTCTGAAACAAGGAAGCAACATTCTAGTGGCTCAGGTATATGTAGATGATATCATTTTCGGTGCAACCAACATGTCACTGGTTGAGAAATTCATGGATGTGAAGAGTAGTTTGTTCAACATGAGCATGATAGAGGAACTGAATTTCTTTCTAGGTTTACAAGTGGTGCAGAAGGAGCAATGCATATAGATTTATCAACAAAAATACTGAAGGGAGATCTTGAAGAACTATGATATGGGTTCTTGAATGTCGCTACATACTCTCGTGTCCACATTGACTAAGTTAGATGTTTATTTGAAAGGCCCTTCAACCAATGAGACTGTTTATGGGGGAATGTTGGGTTCCCTTATGTACATGACTGCCTCCAGACCAGATATTATGTTCGCTGTCAATATTGGTGCTCGCTTTCAATCCGATCCAAGAGAGTCACATGTCGCTAACATCAAGCGTATCTTGCGCTACGTCAGAGGGATTGATAATCTTTGTCTCTAGTATCCTAAAAACTGTGATTTTACTCTTGTTGGATATTTTGATGCTGAATTTGTAGGTTACTTGGTAGATGGAAAAAGCACATATAGAATGGCTCAATTTCTAGGCCCTTGCCTTGTCTCAGGGGCTCCAAGAAGCAAAATTCAATCGCCCTCTCTACAACTGAAGTCGAATACATAGCAGTTGCATCGTACTGTACTCAACTCCTACGGATTAAGTAGCAACTCTCAGACTTTTGCATCACTATGGGAGCGATTGAAATAAGGTGGGATAATACCAGCACGATCAATATCTCCAAGAATCATGTGCATCACTTACGGACAAAGCACATTGACATTCTTCATTACTTTCTTTGTGATCCTGTAGAGAAGAAAAACATAGAGGTCACTCATTGTAGGACCGAGGATCAAATAGCTAACATTTTTACCAAGGCCTTCAGCAAGGACACATTTATCAACATAAGGCTTCTCTTGGGAATGATTCCCTTCAATTGAGCAACCCATTTCTTGTAAGTTCACTTCACATTGAATATGAATTATCTGCTATCTTTAATCTTGGGAACATAGGACATAGTTGCTTTGCCTTTAAAACGGTGTCCTTAGCGGCATTAGGCTCTCGCATGTTCTGTGTGATGCAATTAGAATGACCTTGTTAATTATTTCTTGCTTTGCCTACTTGCTTGATTATTTGTGTACCTTTGCATGTTCTCTCTTTCACGCCATGAAATATAAACACGATCATCGTTTCTGAACCATATCAAAAAGCCCCCGAGATATGATTCGTGCTTATCAGACCATAGCCTATCTTTGTGTTATGTTTCCTATGACCTATAGTCCACACCTGGGAACATTCACTTAGATGACAAATAGCTTACCTTGATTTGAATTGCATATGCATATGTACTACTTGCTTGAGTGCCTTTGAATTGCATATCGCTCCACACTGAACTGCTCAGTATGTAAAGGGGACCAAGATTTTGAGAATGAGAACCAACAGTGTAATTCATGGGGACCGGCAGAATTCATGAGGACCGACCATAGTTAACGGCTAGTAACTCCAAGGTAATCATTATGCCGACTTAGACCCTAGTTCCCATGAAAGATCCGTTGTAAACCCCTCCATTCCCATGAAGCTCCAATATGTGACCGTTAGGATTAGAGACCGTTTCAATCCCCTCAATAAACGGCTTTTACAACATCGTCCCTTCATAAAAGGCTGTTGTACTCATAAACAAATACATGCACACATAACATGCACATAACCAAAAAATGCATGCAGAAATATAACTCCACAAGACATGAGTGTATTTTCACAATAGACCAAAATATTTGCACACGATACCAAAGTATCTGCACAATATCCAAATATATGTGCATTAAACCAACAAATAGTTGTACAAAGTTTCAAAATATATGTTCTCAAAATACTTTCTAGTCATGAAAAATACATCAACAAAATCCACAAATACATGCACAAATTAAGATGAAAAATGCCAAAATATCAATGTATCTGAACAAAAGACCAATGTATTTGCACTAGAATCTGAAGTATATGCAAAATACACAATAATAAATATGCACATTCTTGAAACAAAAATCACAATAAGAGAATATATCTGCACTCATTTGTTCATAGTACTATCCACATTCTCAACATGCAATGTGTTTGGAATTTCAACCTCTAAATGTGCATTTTCACAAACATCAATTAACAATCCTGATAAACACGTTTAAAACGTATTTATACACAACGATTTAAAGGCATTTTATTTCTTTTATAAGTTACTTTAGAGAATATTTGGATACATTGAATATTTTACATGAAGTGTTCTATTATGAAGATTATGAATACCTTACAAGAAATGAAGACAAAGAGTTGAAGACCGAGTTAAGGATGCGAGTTGTAGAACGCTATACTGAGTTCAAATGACTAATTATCTCAACTCCTATACTCAAATGAAGTGATTTTAAGTTGAGGAGTTAGATCTTGAAGTCTAGTGTAATTACTTAAAGATGAGAATAATCAAACTTCAGAGTAAAAAGTTATGGTGTTTTTTCTACAACAGCACAGATGCTAAAACTATTAAAGAGGCAACAACAGGTTCATTAGAGGCGGACGCCGGTGATGCAACGTGGAGACATAGATTTGAGTGGTCATAGGTGCCCGCCTGTCCATTAGAAGCAGTCGACGGTGTTCTATCTGAGGCAAGAAAGAGAGAGTTATGTCCTATTTCCTTAGTTGAGTCTCTAGTTCTTATTTTAGGTAAATGTTTCCTTGCTTGTTTCATTTTCTTATTTTAGGTAATTTAGAGAGTCTAGGTTTATTATTTAAGGAGGAGAAAGATAATTTTATTTTGGGGTCCTTAGTTACAAATTAGTTTGTTTGTTTGAGAAGATGAACATTGGTTAAGCGTTCATCGCTTAGTCGGATCTTGAAGTTTCTAGTTTGATAAATTTGTGAGATTTATTTTCCTTACCTATTGCAATTGTGTTATCTCTTCTCTTGTTCTTAATGAATTGCAATTGATTGACATATTTGCTAGTTTGGTCAACTAGTCTTTGTGTTGATTGTATCGACTACTAGGATGGTTTGTGCATGTTTCTTGCATTCTATTCCTTCGAAGCCAACATGTCATATTAGTATCTATTTCAAACTAGCCTATCATGTAGAGAGTTAATATATGGACTAGCCACTCTGCTAGAGCCATATCCTGATATTCCTTACTTATTGCCTCCATTAGTTTCAATCATTGATGATCATCGTGGTTAACTAACGTGGATAGGATTAGAATGATATGTTTTGAGGTTCAAATTACTTTTGTATATGAATAAGAACACATTGCAGGAATGATACCGAATGGATTTATATGATCAACTTGTCAACAAAAATGGATAGTATCCTACTAAGTGCTTTGTCATTCCATAAATCTTGTACTGTTCGTTTGCATGTTTGCTACTTGAGTTGAGTGACTTGTTCTGACTAAACCCCTTCTTGTCATGGTTACTTTGAGATTGACAAATATTATAATAACGAGTATTTATACCTCTTCGAGGAATCGACCCATAATTCCACTAAACTACCTTTGTGTGTTTATTTTAGGATACTCGGTAAAAGAGACCAAACAATTCAACTTGCATAAAGGTTTTCGTTCGCCAAACGAACTAGCAAAAATGCATTATCAAATCCCAAAAAAATTGCATAATTAACTCTTTAATCAGTATTTGCACATAGTACCTTCCGTTTTACCTTTGTTTGCGTTCTTCTCATGTCTAAGCTTTGATTTGATCTCTTAAAGTGCCAATTAAATGTGTAACAAAATCTAGATTAGAAAGTAATTATATGATAATCGATTTTAAGTGTTTCAATTCTCTGACAGTAGAATAATCTGACTTAGATTGCAGAGATCCAACAATTAAACGCCTTTGATGGATTCAGAGAGAAATTTAAAATAAACTGCAATTATGATATCAAATGGTGGAAAGAGGATGTGTCTTACCTTATTGTGTTGAGTTTGTGCTTGTCATTGACGAATCTATGGGAAAATATGGTTGTTATTGTAGATTAGTTCTTAGTTAGGGTTTCGATTTTCTCTCGCTCTATTTTATTCGTAACTATAGTGGTGAATTTGTGGAATGACAGATCCGTTTGCCTCCTTTTTTGATTTTCGAAGCTCATGAAATTCGACCCGACTGTGCATGGTGGTGTAGTGGGCGAGTTGGTGGTCCTGGTAGTGGGTTATCCCCAACCGTTAGATGTAGGAAAAAGAACGGTCTCCTACGGTTCTTATTTCCTATTTAAAGGTCCATTCTCATGAGAATCAAACCTGATTAAAGCGGGCAAACAAATAAAATCAACGGAAAGAAATCTATCTATATTAATACTAAAGCAACATGAAAAAACAGTTGTATGTGTTAGCCTCTCATTAATTTGGACAAATATCACTTCTTATTAATTCTGAAATTTTTACCCGTGTGCAACTTTAAAAACATTATTTTTTGGACTATAGCCGCAGGGTAGATATATGGTAGAAATTATAAACCTTTTCTTTTACTAATATATATCTAAGATACTATCACATAATAAAAGAAAACAATGTAATATAGAGAATATTATTTTCAAGAATATAATTTTTTATTCTATATCTGGAAATGAAATCTTATATTTATATATATAGAAATCTAGGATTATTAAAAATAGAACTTGATATTTTTTATTTTATTATAAAGATATCATATAAAAGAAAAATAGGAAATGCTTGAAAATAAATAATACATAAAATCACATTACAACGGATTTATTATATAAACACAATCACTATTTTTTGTCCATGATAAAGATAATTACTTATACTGTATGACTCAATGTAATATATTATTATTAGGTTTATTTATTATATATAAACTGCAATTTATTTAAAAATATTTATTTTAAAAATAAAATATTTAACAAATCACATACATGACAGACTAGTTAAACTATTATTAACTAAGGACAAATAAAAAAGCATCATGCAAGAAATCTTGACATATTATTGGGTCCGTTTATTATTATCCGCATTAAGGAACTAAATTATAGACTATTTTCCTTGTTAAATTGACGAGTTATGAATCTATAAACGCCCTATACTGATTGAGCTAATCCATACATAATACTTTCAAATATACAAACCCCATTGTTACGTACACCTACTTTAAAATTACAATTCCCAATATTATTTATGGAATTAAATATTATATAAGATTGTGTTTAAGATAAGTTTGGAAAAAATGAGAAAAATATGTTAAAAGACATGTTATTTTTGAATAAAATTAAAAATTAAAAATCATTTATTAATAAACGAAGAAATGTAAAACAAAACAATTAATCAATACCCAAAACTAATTTTGACTGTCCAATTATATATAGTGAATATAGACTTTCAGGCTCGAAGTCTCCAACAAATTAATCAACATACGCAAAACTAATTTTGACTGCCCCATTATATATATTCAATGTAGACTTTCACGACTCCATAAAATTAATCAATACGCAAAGCAATTTTTAGCACATCCAACTATGAGGTGATTTCCGGTGAAAACAATTTTTATGGTGTGAAGTACGAAAAATGTTGAGTAATTAGATTAGAAAATGGAGGGCTGAGGTTAAAAGATGAGTTTTTTAATAAATCCACGCGATGACATTTTTGTAATTATTGGTGAACTATTTTTTTACGTTTTCTGGGTGATTACCTTTAGATGTGAACATTTAGCGTGTTATATGTGTACCCGAGAAGTTCACACTTCATACCATAAGGTTTGTTTTCACCGGAATCCTTATTCTCCCAACTATATATACTCCAATTAGTCCCTCTCGACATTGCGGAAGCCAATCTTTTTCTTCTCATTTTCATCTTTTATTAAAATAATAAGGTATGTGACATACATGAGGCCTGTACAAAGTACATATAGTGTAGGTTAATGTTTTATCTGATATCATGATATAATTTTTATTTTCTATAGTGTAATCCTAATTTCTTTTATAAAATGTTAAATAGGTCTAATTGTAATCATTGTAAACGTCTATATATTTCATAAAAAATATTTTATTTTTATTATTGCACAGTAAAATTGAAAATTTTAAAAATATAAATTTAACAGCAAGTAAAGGATTAGCAGAAGATCCGAAGTTATTGCCTAAGCAGTTGAATCAAGCTCTTGAATTAACCATCTGAATTAGCCATCAAGCAGCTATTTTAGAGGTATTTATAGATTGAATTAACCATCGACGAGGTAGTCGCTAAGTTTGTAATGCCAGATTAAATGCGGAAGGAAGTCGTTAACTTCTGTAATGCCAAGACAAATGCGAGATGAAGATGAAAGATTGTAACGTTGGAATGGATTATAAGAATATTTATGAAAGATTTATAAACATGTATGAAAAGATAAATTTTATCTTCTACTTAAACATTTATAAGTCCTGTAATGTCAGAATAAATGCAGGATGAAGACAAAGAAGTGTAACGTTGAAATGAATTATGTCATGTGTGAATATAGATATTAATAGTCATTTGTGTTGTCATTTAGTATTTTTCACCAATGTCAATTTTATAGTTTTTTTTACTACTTCGTTTTCTTCTATATTTTTAAAATTTCTATTTTTATTTCATTTTCGTAAATCTATCATAGTCTGATTTTAAAGTATTATTACTTTCTTTATTAAATAATAAATGTTTATGTAGAAGATAAAATTATCTTTTCATACATTTTATAATCTTTCATAAATATATTGATCTTTTTATAATTTTTAGAATTACATGCATAACTCATAATTACAAGCATAACTCATAATGACTAAAAAAATCCGTCATTTACTGTTTTACGACACTCCTGAAATTTCATATTATATAGAGAAATTTGCTAAAAAACACACCTTATATGGGGAATTTGACTAAAACACCTCTTATATCGTTAATTTATAAAGCTCCAACCCTTATATCAGTTCCATCAGCAAATCCCCACCCCTGCCTTGTTTCTGGTTAAATTTTAAATTAAGGGGTGGGACTTTTCTTATATTAACAATATAAGAGGTTTTTAGTCAAATTCACCGATATAATAAGGGTGTTTTTAGCAAATTTCTCAAAAAACACCTCTTATATGTGGTTCAAAATATAAGACATGGAGGTTCATTAAATTACACAGAGAGGTTCATATACGCACGTACGTACGAAATGGCCTATACGCATATGATCCTGTCCCTATATATTAGATATATATATATTAGATATTTGATATTAAATAGATATATTAGATATTAGATAATATATAGATAGATAGATATATAGGTTAGATTTGTGGTCCGTTTTTCGCATATGTTATAATGAAGAATTAGATATAGATTATAATTCGCCCTTATTATATATTTTAGAAAAAGACAATCTGTTTGGTGACACCCCTATAAAACTCACATATATATATATATTAGATATTTGATAATAGATAGATATATTGGATATTATATATTAGATAATAGATTAGATTACATTACATTAGGTTAGAAACTTATAGTATACTAGAATGTTGTGGCACGTGTTTTGCGCGGGCTATAGTGAAGACTCAAATATAGATTATAATTCAACCTTATTATATATTTTCTATTGCATATCATTAATAATTCATATATTTTATGTTATTATTGTACTTTGTTGTCGACATGAAGACTTGAATGTAGATGATAATTCATTCTTATCATATTTTTTCTATAGTGTATCATCAATATATCTTCTAGTGATCTTATTATTATATTTTGTTTTACATGTTACTAATGAACTATTTTTTGTATCTCTATTGACAAGCGTCGTTTAGCCGCGTCAAATTAATAAAATACCTATCCGACTACTCCAACTATTAGAATGGTAAGACAAGGTCAACTCCACAAGAAATCAAGAATCAATACTTCTGATATTGGATTTAATCAACTCAAAAGGTAACAAAGGGGGAAAATTGTATTAAAATAAAACAAACTAATAATTGATTTTGAAAAAATTATGGGAAAGCACCTTTCCCAATTAGTGTCCATCTAATAGAGTAATCGAGATCATTGAATTATTCTATCAGGTTCTATCCTAATATTTATATCCTCTAGTTGTCCTAATTCCGTTTCTTATATAGATAATAGTCAAACTAGTCCTAATAGCCCTTACGTAAATAAAACATTGAAACTATCAAGATTTATACCTAGGCAGCAATGCATTCATAAATAAATAGGAAAATGCAGTACCATTGGCTCTTGACCGATATTTAACACATCATATCTGTCACACAATTGCAATCCCAACTAGGTCATGTATTGATTCGCTACCTAAAGATAAGACTCTCCAACTCGGACAAGTCAAACCTAGCAGTATGAATAAGACTTAATCTACGTAGTTGATCAGGCTAGACAGATAAATCAATTCAATAGCAACACAAAGTAAGAGAGATAAAAACAACTAGGATGTAATTAAGAACCAATGATAGAAGTCTTACAATCAATTCATCTCTTGGCTTTGACCAATCGAACAAAGTAAGTTGATCTACTCCTGGCTCATTATAAACTACGTAGGGTTGACGCATACTCGAACCCTCTTTAATAACTTAACATAAGAAGACCAAAATAAAAGGCCCAACCCGATCTCCATTAGAAAATAAGTCCCAAAGGCACAAAGTGCAATATCAGTGAAAATAAGGTTTCACAGGCTTTCTCGGCCCAACACGGGCGCGGTCGCCTGTGTTTAGGTGCTCGCGCCTGTGCCACTTTCCTCCACGATAGTGGCCGGTCGCGCTAGGCACTCTACAGTCCTGCGAGGCTGTGCCCGTGTGTGCGCGGCTCCTACTTTGTCCCTTTGGGCAATCTTCTCCTCTAATGTCCGTAATCCTTGGAATAATCCATTGCTTCGCGACGTCCAGATCACGATAATATGAGCTATAATCATGCCAAATCACCCATAAACGATCCTAACGACCACTTATTGCGCCATACTAGAGGTCCCCTATCAAACACCCCACACTTGAACCTTTCTTGTCCTCGAGTAAGCTGCTGCTAACTACTTGGCAACCTTAGTGAGTATGGAAGACTTGCCAGCAGTCGTCGTCGAATCAACACTCTAGCTCTAAGTACCTACAATCATTAAGACACGTGCGTAGACTCCAACTCGACTAGAAAGCTTTGAAAATAATGCAATACTTTAATAAGACTCTAAACTAACCCAACAATGGCATCAATCATTCCCCAAATTTGAACTAGTCTGCCCTGTGCAAGTACATTAATATATTAATGTGAATAATGGAAGATCAAATAAACGACTAATTCTTGTCCTAACATGCTTCATAGTCTACAATAAAAATGCACAAGCTCTAATACCATCGAAAGCAAAAAAAAATTCACAACTCAACTTAAGGAGTGTCACATGCACTTTCTATTGCTCCTTTTTATCCAATTCACTTATTTTTTCACTTTATAAACACTTATTAGGTACCGGGCCCGTCTGTCTTACGGTCCGGGCCTGACTAATGATACTCTTTGCTTATTTAGCTGTGGAGGTTTCAAACCCGGAGTGGTCTTTCACACCACGGAGATCGGGTGCTCTTCCGTCTTATTTTACTAGGTGATCATTACCTTTTAATTTCTTTTTATTTTACTTTATTTTGTAGAAAAAAAGGACGAAGACAAAATATTATGACAAAATGACAAAACTAGAGATGAGATGGTAAACTTTCAATCTTACTATTAATCCTAATGCACCCTAATCATAATCCACGTGCTTAAGTAAAATTTCTACTTTGATCAATCATATTCTCACCATACATATTTGAAATATTAACATCTAAACATAGTAAAAAGATTCAAAATTCATGCACCATTATAGATGTTCACACAACATCAATATAGGGGAAAAGGCATGAATACTGACTCTAGAAATTCAAAAATGCTCAAAAATATCAGAAAATAACTAAAATAGAAAAGAAGGTGAAGTAATTCCCCTCCCCAAACTTAAACTACAAAATGTCCTCAATGTGAAATAAGGGACAAAGGTAAAAGAAAGATGTAAGTGAGAAAAATACCTCTTTGGACGGGTTGCCTCCTGTACACCGCCTTTTGTTAAAGTCGTAGGTCTGACTTCTTGCTCTTTATCACCCCGCACTAGGCCTCCTGAGGGTCAACTCATCCTTTCTGATGTGATACATCCTAATTCCTTCCCTTTTTCTGAACCATTTGTCAAACCAGCTCTTCTTCTCTATGTAGTGCTGATAGCATGCATTTTAGTCTAGTTTAGGTCATGTTTATTTCATCTTAGTAGAGTTTTCCTCGTAGAGTCGGTATCTACTCTTTTGTTTGATGATTACAGGTGATTTGGAGGCATTCTATTGGAGATCATGAGCATCCGCGGAATGGTGTTCGAGACAAAAAATTAGCAAGGAAGGAACCTAGCGAAGAAGGGCTCAAGGAAGGACGGGACAAGCCATGACGCAGCTGCGTTTGATGAACCATTTCTGAGGGATACTCGGCCCCTTACTCGGCCGAGTATCCGACCGAGTAGCGAGCCACTGCCACCATCTCAGAGGGATACTCGGCCCCTTACTCGGCCGAGTATCCTCCCGAGTAGCCAGCCGTCGCTACATCTCAGGGCCTTACTCGGCCCGTTACTTGGCCGAGTACCGGGCCGAGTACCGGGACCCCTTTTCCGAGATTTTGTATTTTGCCTTGGAACTCTTGGACTTCTTTGGGGGTTACTTTTGGATGACCTTTGTAGAGTTATAAAAAGGGGGTTTTAGAACATGCTTAGGGGACCATCTATCCACCTCCCTCTCTATATCTCTTTAGCTACTTTGGAAAATCTAGTTTGCAATTTGTGGAGATCATTGAAGAATTTTCAAAATTGGAGTTTTATACTCGAGATTGAATCATGTATTTCTGTTATTCTCATCTAGATCTATGAATTCCTTTGTTCTTATGATGTCTTTGATTGTTTCTCCCATTATGCGTAGCTAAATCCATATTTCTAGGATTGGGGTGATCCCAACAATGAATTGGTAGATTTTGTTCTTGTGTTTGTCTTTGAAAGCAAGGATTCTTGTTTGATTTGATTCTAGGGTTTTTATTGAGATTGAGATTATCAATTAGAATTCTATTAGGTTGAGTCTGAAAGGAGATACCTATAGATTTCAATTAGACATGACATGAGTCTGAAAGGAGATTGTTTATGTTGGATTACCTAGAATTGAACCCGAATAGACTTGTTTGTTCTTGTGGAGATATAAGTAATCATAGAAACCTAGGGTAGGTTGAACTTATTTGAGCACGAAAGTGGATGTTAACCCGGTCTAGTTCTAGTTTCTAAGTGCCCATTAGTTTATGCTTGATTGACTTTGCACGACATTGATTGTTAGTTGGAGTTTAGATACGTCTACTATTGTCTGAAAGGAATTAGTAGATATATTTGATTGCTTATCGTCAAACTAGTCCATTGCTATTCTTTGATAAACGCATCTTGTAATCTACCAAGGAGTTGGTGTGGTGATCCTTATCCTAGATATTTCTCATTCACATATCTTTCCAAGTTGTGTTTTCTTGTTTTCGTAGAATAACATCATATTATCCTATTAAGACTTAGCTTACCAGTTTAGTTACAAAAGATACTACTTTGTCCTCGTGGAACGACACTTGAAAGCTACAATTGATCCCATACGCTTGTGGGTAGGTTTAGCCTATCAAGTTTTGGCGTTGTTGCCGGGGACAATTGGTAGTATTAGTTGTATCTACAACTGGTTCGACTAGTCTCTTGTGTTATTTGATCCTTTTCTCTTGTCTTTGATCTCAGGTTTATTACCTTCTCATGAGACGAGTTCTAAGTGCTAATAATCTCAACGACTTTGATCCTGAACCTGAGCTGCTTTTCCTTGAGAAGGAGACAACAACGTGATTTTATTGAACAAGAGATGGCTGGAATGGCAATCAAGATCAGCCAATTAACGCCCTGGATCAGCCACGTATGACTTTAGGTGACTATGTGGCACCTAATCGCCGAGGGCAAGTTTCAGGCGTGTTCGACCTCCCGTGACCGCTCGTAACTTCAAGCTCAAACCCTTTTTGATCAACATGGTTCAACAAAATCAGTTTGGGAGTTTGCCGTCTGAGAATCCGCACCTACATTTGGCCAGTTTCACTGAGCTTATGGATACGGTGAAGATCCATGAAGTGAGTCAAGATGCACTATTCTTGTGCACATTCTCGTTCTCTCTACGAGATAGAGCAAAGGCCTGGTATAAGGCTATACCTCTTGGCTCTGTTACTACTTGGGATGAGTTAGCCAATGCATTTCTCACCAAATACTTTCCTCTTAAGAAGACAACCGAGATGAGAAATCAAATTCTAGCCTTCTAGATGAAAGATGTTGAGTCTCTTTATGAAGGTTAGGAAAGGTTCAAAGAGTTGCTGATGTTGTACCCTCATCACGGACAAGAGAAGTGGACTTTGCTACATGTCTTCTATAATGCAGTTGACAGCTCGACCAGACTTATTATTGATGCTTCAGTTGGAGGTAGAATCATGTCAATGGATGTTGAGGAACATGGAATTTGATCGAGGAAACCGCACAACACTCTCATTATTATAGTGATGCTCGGTCACATCCTAAGAAGGCAGCTGGGATGTATGAGGTGAATGTTGAGACTCACCAACAAGGTCAGATTGATGCTTTGCAACAAGAGATCAAGAGGCTGAATTTGGCGGTTCAAACATCCAAAGAGAACGGGGCCGGATCATCCTCTCGAGATACGGATAATGTGGTTTGTCAGTTTTGTGGAGAAAGCGACCATACCATTTCATCTTGCCAACAGTTAAGTGCTCAAGGAGAAACACAAGGGGAGGCCAACTACATGAACAACTTCAATCGGGGTCCTAGGATTGTCCATATTCCAATTCCTATAACTCCAGTTGGAGGAATCAAAACCAAGCTTTGGGGGGGGGGGGGGGGGAGTCAAGTTGCTCCTAGGACAACCTCCCAGTTTCCAACCACGCCCCCTCCACCACAAAACCAAGAGCGTCATCAACCACCTGATAAGTCTACTCTTCAACTGATAATGAAGGAGCTTCAGAACATTAACAAGAAATTGGACGGCCATGATAGTTTGCATGCTCAATATGCAAAGAATGTTCCTAGACCCCATGGTCACCTTTCGGGCCAAACCGAGACCAATCTAAAAGGGCAAACAATGTTGTGTCCTTGAGGAGTGGAAGACAACTTGAGGATCCTAAGTGGTGGATCTTAAGCAGAAAGGTGTAGCTATTGAAGACTCCAAAGAGGTGTGGTCCAAGAGAAAGAACCTAAGGAAGTGCACAAGTATGTGCCACCGCCACCATTCAAGCCTCCTCTTCCTTTCCCATAAAGGGGGAGCTCAAGCTCAGCTAGATCACCAATTTGTCAATTTGTGGAGGTGTTGAAGAAACTTTGCATCAACATTCCCTTCACCGAAGCTCTCAAGCAAATGCCTACCTATGTGAAGTTCTTCAAGGAGATTCTATCCAACAAGAGAAGCCTTGATGATTATCACACCGTTTCTTTGAGTCAAGAGTGCAGTGCTCTCATCCAAAACAAGTTGCCACCTAAGCTTGAAGATCCGGGCAGCTTTATTGTTCGTATGATGATAGGGAAGAGTACGTACAATGCTTTGTGTGATTGGGTGATAGTGTGAGCATCATTCCTCTTTCCATATGTCGGGAGCTTGATCTCGGAGAACCTAGACCGGTGAGGATGACTTTGCTTATGGACGATAAATCTACGACTCGACCGTGTTGTATTTTGGAAGACATTCCAATTCAGATCGGCAAGTTCTACATACCGATCGATTTCATTCTCCTAGATATTTTGTCGATTCTCCTATTCCTATATTGATGGGACGGCCCTTCTTAGCCACCGCAGGTGCTCTTATTGATGTGAAGCAAGGTGTTCTCTCCTTCCAAATTGGGGACGAGAAATTGAATTCAACTTTCCCATGGCCATTAAGCAACTTGCTTTTGAGGATGATGTTTCTAGCTTGGATGTGGTTGAAAAGGAAACCCAAGAATCCTTGATGGCTATTGTGATTGATGATCCATTGGAGTACTGTTTGACTAAGAGTGTGATTCCGGCTGACAATCTAGACCTACTTGCTAATGTGCTCTTAGATTTGAGTCTACTTTAGAGATGCTTGAGACGTTGTTGAGACTCTATCTAGTGAGGACTTTCCCCCATGGAGAGACCCTAGAGGCACCAAAGGTGGAGTTAAAGACACTTTCATCCAATTTGAGGTATGAGTTCATTGGACCTAATTTTACTTATCCGTGATTATTAATGCTAGTCTAAGTTATTATGAAACTGAGAAATTGTTGCATGAACTTAGGTTGCATAGGAAAGCCATAGGATATTCGATTGATGAACTAAAGGAATTAGTCCCTCCATGTGCATGCTTAGGATATTAATGGAAGATGACCATAAACCCACTATTGAGCATTAAAGAAGACTTAATACTATAATGAAAGAAGTAATGAAAAAGAAGTGCTTAAATTACTTGATGCTTGCATTATTTATCCTTGTCTGAAGTGCTTGGGTTAGTCGTGTTCATGTTGTGCCTAAGAAAGGGGAATAACTGTTATGAAAAATGAAAGAATGAATTGATTCCACTAGAACTGATACCAGTTGGAGAATGTGCATTGAATATAGGAAGTTGAACAAGGCCACTAGGAAAGATCATTTCCCACATCTATTCATTGATCAAATGCTGAAAGGTTATCTAAACATTCACATTTTTGTTATTTGATGGTGTATAGTGGATTCTTCAAATCCCTATCCATCCGGATGATCAAGAGAAGACCACATTCACATGCCCCTATGTCACTTTTTGCCTATAGGAGGATGCCTTTTGGTCTATGTAATGCACCGGGTACCTTTCAAAGATGCATGATGGCTATATTTATGATTTTATTGAGGATATTATGGAGGTGTTTCTGGATGACTTCTCTGTTTATGGTACTTCTTTTGATACTTGCTTGACTAACTTGTCCCGAGTTCTACAACGGTGTGAAGAGGTTAACCTTGTCTTGATTGGGAAAAATGTCATATTATGGTAAATGAAGGATTGTGTTAGAGCACTTGGTTTCTAACCGAGGAATCGAGGTTGACAAGGCCAAGATTGAGATCATAGAAAAGATGCCACCTCCAACATCGGTCAAGGGTGTGAGAAGTTTTCTTGGACATGCGGGGTTCTATCGGAGATTCATTAAGGATTTTTCCAAGATTTCAAAACCTCTCAGTAACCTACTTTTAAAGGATGTTTCCTTTGAGTTTTCGGAAGAATGTCTTGATGCTTTTTGCAGGTTGAAGGAGGCTTTGACTTCGGCTCCTATAATGCAACCTCATCATTGGGATCTCCCATTTGAGCTGATGTGCGATGCAAGTGATCATGTTGTGGGGGCTGTTCTTGGCCAAAGGAAGGATAAGAATCTTCACGCTATCTACTATGCTAGTAGAAAACTTGATGGAGCTCAGATGAATTACGCCACCACAGAAAAGGAGTTGCTTGCTATAATGTTTGTTGTTGAGAAGTTCAGGTTTTATTTGGTTGGTTCCAAAGTCATTGTCTACACCGACCATGCTGCTATCAGGTATCTCTTGAGCAATAAGGAGGAGAAACCAAGACTAATTCGTTGGATTCTTCTTCTTCAAGAGTTTGACTTGGAGATTCGGAGATAAGAAAGGTTCGGAGAATTTGGTTGCTGATCATCTCTCTAGATTGACTCCCGAACAGTTGGAGAGCACTACAGATGGACCTCCCATTGATGACTCATTTTCCCGACGATCATCTATCCTAATCACTGATGAGATATTGGCTCTTGCAAATTCTAAGCCTGCCATGGTTGCTGATTTCGTCAATTACTTGGTTTGCAATCTTTCTACAGAAGAAGAAATTCATGTCTGATGCTCGACACTAATATTGGGATGAGTCGTGATTGTTCAAAAGGAGTGCGGATGGGGTGATTAGAAGATGTATTCCGGAGGAGGAGGTAGAGAGTGTTATCGCTCATTGTCATTCTCTACCATGTGGAGGTCATGCTAGCTCATCTAAGACTACCTCCAAGATTCTCAATTCGCTCTCTATTGGCCTTTGATGTTTAAAGATGTGCACCGGTTTATTGCTTGTTTGATGCTTGTCAGCGCACCGGTAATATTCTAGGAGGAATGAGATGCCTTTTCAAACATTCAGGAGGTTGATATCTTTGATGTGTGGGGAATAGATGTTCATGGACCTTTTCTGCCATCTTGCTCTAACAAGTACATTCTTATGGCGGTCAATTATGTGTCTACGTGGGTTGAAGCTATTGCCTCTCCGACAAATGACTCGAGGGTTGTGTCCAAGTTCTTCAACAGGTAATATTTCCTAGATTTGGGACACCGAGAATTGTGATAAGCGATGGCGGTTCGCACTTCATTGAGAAGAAGTTTGAGGCTTTGCTGAAGAAGTATGGGTAACTCACAAGGTTGCGACCCCTTACATCCTCAAACAAGTGGTCAAGTTGAGGTATCTAACCGAGAGATCAAGAGTATATTGAAGAAAACTGTCTCCGATCCCGTAAGGATAGTCAAGAAGCTAGATGATGCTCTTTGGGCATATAGGACGGCTTTCAAGACTCCTATTGGCACCACCCCGTACCGGCTTGTGTATGGGAAATTTTGTCATTTACCGGTAGAGTTGGAACACAAGGCTTATTGGGCAATCAAATTGTTCAATTACGACATGAAGGGAAGCCGACGAGAAGAGAATGCTCCAATTACAAGAGTTTGGAAGAGCTACGGTTGGATGCTTATTAGAATGCTCGGATCTACAAGGAGCGTACTAAGAAATGGCATGACAAGAATATCGTTCTGAGAGAGTTCATGAAGGTGATTTTGTCTTGCTCTTCAACTCGCACTCACGACTCTTTCCGGCAAGCTGAAGTCGAGATGGAGTGGTCCGTTTCAAGTACGCAAGGTGTACCCACATGGTGCAATTAAGATATGGAGTGAAGAGACGGGACAATTCAAGGTTAATGGACAACGCTTGAAGAAGTACATAATTGGAGATCCATTCGAGAAGGTCGCTTCTCACTAAGTACATAATTGGAGATCCATTCGAGAAGGTCGCTTCTCACTACCTTGACCTGAACCGCTAGGAACGCAAGGACGGTCAAGCTAACGACCTTAAATAAAGCGCTTGGTGGGAGGCAACCCATCGGTACGTATTTTTGTGTTCACTCGTTCTTATTTAAATAAATAATTTAAAAAAAATTAGAAATAGGGAGCAAAGGTGAAGGGAAAAACAGAGTATTACTCGGCCTCGTACTCGGCCGAGTACGCGACCGAGTAAAAGCTTCCGTATACCTAGGTACGAGAGATACTCGGCCCGTTACACGGCCGAGTATCGGCCGGAGTATACGGGCCTGTTTACGTAAAATTCCCCTTCGCCTAAGAAATTCCTCAGCGCCATATTTCCTCCCTTCGTTCGTCCGCCCCTGTTCGCCTCAGAATCCTTCAGCTACGCAGCCCCCTCGTTCCTCCTCTACTACTCCCGTCGTTCGTCCGCTGCTACTCCCCTCGTTGGATGATTATTGGTAACTAAAACTAACAACCTTGTTTTATTGATTGTTCATGAATGTATTGGATATTGATTCACCTAATCAGCTTCAGCATTTCAACTATGTTCTTGATCCTTGTATTCTATTTACTCGTAGTTCATTGATTCTAAGGTTATCATTGTCAAGGGTACAAGTTATGAAAGCAAACCAGTCTATCCATAACCTATAATTATATCTCAACCCACAAATTCACATTCGCAAAGCAGAACCCTGTAATTTTGTTCATCACTAGATTAACCTATTTATAAGAATATGCAAATCCTAACAATATGAATCTCAAACCTAGATGTAGGCAGACTACCTAAATAAATTCATGAAAGACAATGATATTGAACGAATGAGAGACAAAATAACGGAATAGAATTTGAACTAAGATAAAATACCAACAAAATAATAGTTGAAAGCTTCAAGGTTTTAGGCAAATCAGCAATGAGGTTAGTTCTCCATGAGAGGTAGAGAGCGGATGTGGAACGTGAAAACTAATTCCTGCCTCTCTAGCCCTAATTGCCTCATATGATTAAAGTGATTCTCCTTTAAACGGAAAAACTGGAAATCAACTAAAATAAAACTAATAATATAAAAAGACGTTGAAACTGCATAACTAGTAACTATAATAGTATATATATATATAAGATAAGTGATGTGCAGAAGTCTCAAGCAGTCTGGGCCACGAGTCGCGGGGTTTATGGCCGTGGAGCGCGTTCCAGCGTTCCGTTGGGTCTTATCACCTTGCTTCTTCGTACTCCTCATTGTGCATCTTCTAACGTCTCTTCATCCACTAACTGGTTGATATATTTGCATCTTAAATTTTGGCTAAAAAACTCTATAATAGTCTTCAATTAGTGTAAAATCATCTCTCAAATCTTAATCATCCCAACTCAACTACTGTACTCCATTTCCATAGTATATGTGTTAAGCTGTGCTAGATGGGCAAAATAAAATATCTAACATCATCAGTCTCACCCTTATATATTTATATCATTCAATATCATTTTTGAATATAAATATGTTATGTATATATCTTGGTTGGGAAGGAAATCTTATCATATACGTATATCAATATATATTATTATGAAATCTTTGAGGCGGGATCGTTACATTGAAGAAAATGGATGAGATGCATTTAAAGGAGTAATTGAGCTATAATCTTTTTAATTTTAAGAAGAAATAAATTTAGAGATATTTTAGGGAAGGAAAATTCAAGATTGAAATGAATAATGCAACGTCCAAAAAGAATGTGTTTTCTCCTCTGCAACACAATCAACCATAGGCAACCATTAATGGTTGTTCCTGCTACAATGCAACGAGTTTTTAAGTTCAATATCTTATAATTTTTTTGAGATCCATAAAGATGAGTATTTTAGGTTATTTAACAGTTTTGCGGAAATACTAACACTTATTTGTAACACTAGTTTCTATTTTCGAGATAATTGTATACCTATTCATGAATTCGGACCACATATTCGTAATCCTAGTTTGTGTTATCATTTCTCATATACGGGTTATTCCAACATTGAATTAATGGTATTCGTGACCCGCGAATAGTATTTTCATAACTGTATTCAATTTAGCAGTTTTCGAGAAATATTAACACATGTCTATAACATTACTTTATGCTTTCGAGTTCCCCCTAGTTTGTCTTTTCGTTTCTCATATATGGGTTATTCACTATTCAAGTGAAGTTATTCGTGAATTCAAATAGTATTTGTGATCCAATTTTGCAATTTTCGAGAAATATTAACAAACATTCGTAATTCTAGTTTTGTTTTCGAGTTAACCCTAGTTTGTGTTTTTTTTTCTCATATACGGGTTATTCATGATTCAATTGAAGGTATTAGTGAATTCGAATAGTATGTTATAGATATTCGTGATTGAATTTGCATTTTCCGAGCAACATTAACACATATTTGTAACCTTAGTTCTGTTTTCGAGTGACACCTAGTTTGTTTTTCGTTTCTCATTTATGGGTTATTCATGACTCGATTGAAAGTATTGGTGAATTATGAATAGTATATTTGTAATTGTATATATCCGTGATTCAATTTAGCAAATTTTCGGAAAATACAAAAAACATATTCTTTAACGTATTTTCTATTTACCGAGTGGATTGTATAAATGATTCTGAAATGCTAACACATATTTGAATATGAATTTGATATTTTCTGATATTATTTTTTATTATTTAAACAAATTGAAGCATTATTGATTGGTTCATCTTGAAAAGGGTTATATTTTTTCGTAGTTTCTTGACTTATTTTCTTGAATAAAAATTTATAACGGGTTTCCGGAATGCCGTTTCCAATGGAAACCGTCTATGCAAAGATATGGGAATAATCTCATTATAAGTCAAAACAATCTTATACTAACAATAAAGTAGAAAAGGGTAGTCCATGTCGAAAAGGGTAGTCCAAGCCAAATCTAAATGGAGGTATTTTATTTTTATCAGTTATTCTTATGAAAACAATTATGCCAGATCAAAGTATCAAACGGGGTTTTTGTTACAATATTTGTCCTAGACAATTGAACAAAGCAAAGGTGGTGAATATGATGGGAAAACGCATATCGAAAGTATCATATCAGTATTCAATGCATCGATGATGAAAGAAAACCCAAAGAATCTACTGTTCATGCAAAGTGATTCCTATTCTTGTTCAAAAATAACTAGAAACTCAACCCGAGATTTCTAATCCTATCTAACTTAGTTAATCATGAAACCATCAATGTTTTAGACTACTAAAGGCAATAAGCAAGGAATATGCAGAATATGATGGTAGCAAAGATCAACTCGATACTAAGCTAGTCCACGATTCAAGTCTCTACATGATAGACTAGATCAACCTGATACTTGTACGACATGCTTGCTTCAAATAAACAGAATTGATCAACCCGATACAACCTATCCTAGAAATTGATATATAAATAAATAAAATCCTAGATGATAATAATCATTCAATCCAAGAGAGAAGAAAACAACCAAAGTATTGGATAAAATTGTATAAATTTACATCAATTAACTACTGAACTTCAACTTTACTTTACTTTACAAAGAAAATGGAAAATTAGTTCGACATAGCAAAGTACGAAAAATCATGTTCAGGGATGGAGGCTCTATTCTTGCTCTAGAATGTGTAATGAGATAAAAGTGATTTAATTTAATTAGGTCAAAAGACCGAATAAACCTAAGCACTCTAGCCCAAACTTCCAAATATAGCAATAACCCTAAAATAACAAAGTTTCTAAAAAAAATAACAAAAAAAATTAAAAGACAATTCGGAATTAAGCAAAATAAGGAAAATCTTCTGGATTACTGATGCACGAACGACGGCCACCTTTATCTTTGTGGCAGTCGTTGTTAGTGCACTTCAGGAACCTTTAGAAATAAGTCGAATGGCGGTCGTCCCTTCAGTAGCGGTGGTCTCCCTTCGATTAGTTTTTGCTCCTTTAGCTTCTTCTAATGATCTTCAACTAAGCACTTATCTTAATACTATGTACAACCTCATAAATCATATTAAATCACATAAATGGCAAAAATACATGATGGACCATATATGCACCAATATAGCTCAAATAACCTATATAATGATTCTAAAACTATGCCTATATACACGTCGTAAACGGGTATATTAAACTCCTTCACACTTGAACTCTACTCATCTCGAGTGGAACCAGAGTATCGTTCATCTCTCAATGAAAATTATGTAGAATTCCAAGTACAAAGTCGCTCGACATAATCATATCAATACAATATTCCCAATCCCCAACTAACCTAACCTAATACAAATATATCTAATGATCCACATACATAAATAACTCTCAAAAAATATAGTTACCAATTAAAATGTCATCAATAGAACCAAGTAACCATAGCAATAATGAACAAAAAAATTCTAATCTCCTCTAAACAAAAGAAAATAAAAAAATAAAAAAACATTATCATCAACTCATCTCCTAACAACAAAAATGACCTAAATCATATAAAATATATCATCACACCCAAACACAAATCCAACCACCTAATTCTATGAAATGATATGCATACCACAACCCCAACAATATGCATCAAACTCGAGGAAAGTAATCTAATCATATAATCTAATCCATACCATCATCAATATGCACCAAAAATCTTCAAAGAAATAGGTGATCAAAAACCTCATAAATTAATCATCAGTAAACTCACAATAAGCACAACAAGAGATAATATGACAACATATCTCAAAATGAGAGGAAAATAAAAATTAATCTACTATTTATTCCTCCAGTGAAATCCTACCCAAAAACACACTTATACTCCACTTCTTATGTCTCCAGTGCCAAATGTGAATCCAAACATCCTAAGACACCCAAATTTTTTTACACCAATTCTTGCTCAAGCACCCTTTCGGGTTTTTACCTAACACTCTCATTCAATTTTTTATCTCACCACACCTCACATCTCTATCATCTTAATCTTGTCAAGCCTTTACTCACCAGATTACCTTCTTTTTGCATGAGCGCCCATAGGCTTTTCAATTCATCCTATGATTTAATTTTTAGTCGTATTTCATTTTTATGATTTTTTATTTTAAAAGAGAAATACATAGAAACTAACATTTTACTCCACCACACTCAATAAGCATTTTCATCAATAATAGAAAATCAAACAAATATAAATAATAAGGGGGGAATAGAGATGATACCACTACTGGTAAGGTGGTGGTAGTGATGGATAGTCGAGGTGTGGCACTCGTAATGGAACGTTGAAAGAGATGGGGATTTGACTCAATAAGCATGGGCGAGTAAAAGAGAGCAGGAAAACAACAAACTGGCGGGCACCTCTGATCAGGGGCAGTCACTGTTTATGTATTCTCGAACAATTATGTCTACGTTGAAGCCGGCTATGAGGAACGGAGGTCTCCTATATTCAGGGGCGGTCACCATGCGTGAATACTCGGGCCAGTACATGAAAAAATTATCCTTAGTTCTCTCAACTCTCAACTCTCTTTGTTTTAAAAAAAATTAAAATAAACTCGTTTTTTTTCTCTCAAGAACTCTCAATTTTTTCTTTCTTTTTTCTACCTCTCTATTTTTTTCACTCTATTTTTTTGTAATCTCTCGGTTCTTTTGAAATCACTCAATTTTTTCCTCACAAAACCTCACTTTCGGTCAGATTGGAATAAGATTTTCAAAAGGAGAGACGTATTCATACCTCTGTAGCTCATCATGGTGGTGGTGTTGGACTGGGTCTGACTCGATCTAGACTAAGAATTGAAGCTAAACTAACTAACTAATGGAAAAAAATACCTATCTCGGTTTGCCTCCGAAATGTTCCTTATTTAAGGTCGTGGCTCGATGTCCTTCAATCTCCAGGATCTTTTGGAAATGTTACTCGCCAATACCTGTTTAGATAGATATTTTATACATTAGAGTGGATTCCCTTGTTGGCGTTTTACCTTACACCTCGTAGCCTTCTTCCTCTTCATGGATTTCAAGTCCTTCTCCTTCTCGTCCTTCTTAATCTCATCCAATAACTTTGTCGTACTTGGGTCATCTCTCATCTCCTTCAATAAAGAAGCATTTTTCTCGACATCGCAAAATGTCTCTATCATGTTCTTATGACTCTTTAGTGGCCTCATACGGTTCAAAGTGGATGGAAAAGGTGCAACCAAGGCATAGGGATCAATGACTCTCAAAATCAAACCATCAAAATCAGTCTTATAATCATCGAATTTGGAAAAGTAAGAGGGGCATCCGCTACTAATAAAGGGCATGTGTTGTTCGGTAACAAGATTTTTGCAATGATGTTCGTTGGTAGTAGAGTGGTAGTCGACGTTGAAGTCATGTGAGAAATGAGAAATCGAATGGAAAACTCCCTGTCATAGGGGTGGTCGTTGTTTTCATCTCCAAATAGGTGGTGATCACATATTCGCAAAAGCGGTTGCCCCGAGGTGAGGGGCGGTCGCCTTTAATTGTGAACGATAAAATTTCAATTGAACTGCGGTCGTCATTAAAGTAGCGGCGCTCACAGTTCGAGATTTCTTCTTCATTTTTTTTTTCTCAAATTCAACTCAAATCCTTCCCAAACAATTGTTACCAAACAAATTCTTCTTGTAGGATCTGTATGATCGATGATTATTCTATTGATCGGCTCGCTTAAGTGTTTTGAAGATGTATTTGATGAAAACACAAGTAAGCTAGTCTCATCTCCAAGTTAACCTCAATAAGCTAGTAAGCTAATGAGTTAGATTTGCGGAAGGGGTGATTAGATACAATAATTAAATTAATAATATGAGTTAGAAAGTTCTGCTCAATGCAAAGATTTTACCAAGGTGAGAACCCTAAGCTTCTAACTAACTCGGGATAAAACTCACCACTAAACTTATATTAATCAAGAGCAATTACACACTAGTGCTAGTTTTAACTCTAATTAACTCTCTCATAATACAAGTTGCATTTTACACATACAAGCAATATCTCTCTCTCAAGCTCTAAGGTGTTTTAGACACTAGCTCACGTCATAGTGACCTTAGCACAGAGTAGATTTCTCTCTAGCTATCGCTCTGTCTAATTTGATTTGCTCTCTCCTTGAAAGTGAAGTTTTCGAATCTCTCTAGCTATCTCTCTTAGCTCTCTCAGCTCATGAACTCGTGTGCCTAACAACACCTATTGCACACTTATATAGTATTTCTAACTTAATCCCTTAGCCAATTAGAGGGAACTTACACATCCAAGCTGTAGTTTGAGATTTAAGAAAGGTATTCTGTTAAGCGCTTTTGTGAAGATAAAGAGATTTGATTTCTCTGTAGATAGATGGACTATCTTGACTCACTTATGCTCAACATGATCACGCAAGAAATGGTGTCGCACGTCTATGTGTTTTGAGCGAGAATGGTGAACATGATTTTAAGAGAGATTGATGCCACTTATGTTGTCATATAGAATCTGAAGTGTACCTAAAGGAACACCATAGTCAGCCAGTGTTGTTCAATCCATAAGAGTTGAGAGCAATAGGCGGCCGCAACTATATATTCAGCTTTCAGTAGTAGACATGGCAATTGAATTCTGCTTCTTTGAGCCCAATGACACCAAACAAGGGCCAAGGTATTGAGCCATTCCACTTGTTCTTTTCATGTCACCAAATAGCCGGCGTAGTCTACATCGGTTTATCCTATAAGATCTAACTTATTGCCGCTTGGGTACCATAGAAATATATCTGGAGTCCCTTTTAAGTAGCGAAAGATTCACTTTACATTAATGAGATAAGATGCTCTTGGATCTGACTGAGAGCAAGCGCATGAACCAGTTGCAAAAAGAATGTCAGGTCGAGAGGCAGTTAGATACATGAGAGATCCTACCATTCCCCTTTATAGGGTCGCATCCACCTTAGCACCATTTAGATCTGCGTCTAGCTTCATGATGGTAGAGATGGGTGTAGGCAATGGCCTCCTGTTCTCCGTACCATATTTCTTGAAAAGCTCTTTGATATACTTTTGTTGGTGTATTTGGATTCCTTCTTTGAGCGGTTCACTTGTAGACCTAAAAAATATAAGCTCATCTTGCTCATGCTAACTTTGAGCTAATCGTTGTCTTGAAGTCTTCAACTAGCTTCATATTAGTGGAACCAAATATAATATCATCAACATAAACTTGAACGATTAGCACATTACCTTTAACCTCCCTTATTAATAAAGTCTTGTCAACAAGACCTCGCTTGTAGTTTTGTTGGAGAAGGTAATTTGAGAGACATTGATACCAAGCTCGAGGAGCTTACTTAACCCCATAAAGCGCTTTGTCTAGATAATAGACGGGTTTAAGAAAAATTTGGATCCTCAAAGTCAGGTGATTGCTTAACATACACTTCCTCATTAAGTTTACCATTGAGGAAGGCTACTTTCACATCCATTTGGAATAGCTTGAATTCCTTATGTGTAGTGAAGGCAACCAATCTAATTGCTTTGAGGTGAGCAATAGAACCATAAGTTTCATCGTAATCTATACCTTCATGTTGGTTGTAACCTTCAGCTACTAATCTGCTTTGTTGCGCACTACTTCACCATTGTCATCAAGATTGTTTTTATATACCCAACGAGTACCTATGAATGTTCTATCTTCTGGCTTCGGTACAAGACGCTATACTTTGTTTCGCTTAAACTCTTCAAGATATTCTGGAATCGCAATGACCAAGTCCGATCATGAAGCGCTTGAGTAATGTTCTTTGGTTCTTGAAGCGAGACAAAAGCACAACTAGAGTATTGTCATTGAGCATTGTAGCGAGTATGTATACCTTGGTTATGAATATATTATATTCTGCACTGGGTGACCTTTCATCTGCTGATAGTTTCTCACTTCAACTTGAGTTGAATCAGGAAGAGTGAGAGTAGTTGTCTTCCTTTGACCTGCTGCAGATGAGCTGTCAGCGATATACCCAGGAATCTCTTGAGCTTCCTTAGGAGTCACTTGAAAGGGAGTCCATCCATTGAATCCTCAGATGTACCTGAACTAGTAGGATTTGGACCCGTTGAATCTTCAGCGACATTAGGCGTAACTCCATAGTTTGAAGCGAGACCAGTATCATCATCATCTTCATCTTCACTACCAGAACCATCATCACGAGAGGGAGAGGAAGGAGGTATAGAGGAAGAAGATTGACAAACCTCTAATAATGGATCATCACTTGTAGCTGGGGTGGAATCAAGAGGGCGCTGGTCAAATTTTACATGAATGTTGTCCTCTATCTGCATTGTTCGCTGGTTCAACACTCTGTATGCCTTGCTATTTGGAGCATAGCCCAAAAATATGGCTTCATCGTTCCTGGCATCAAACTTACCCAGAGAATCCGTTGTATTTTTATTGACGTAACACTTACATCAAAACACCTTTAGGTGTGAGATGTTGGGTGTACGGCTTTTATTAGCTCATAAGCAGTCTTCTCTAAAATAGGCCTTTGCATCGCATGGTTAATTATATAACATGTTGTGCAAACAGCTTGTGCTCATTAATGTGATGGTAACACACTGAAAAGCAACATAGTTCTAGCCATTTCTTCCAGGGTTCTATTCTTGCGTTCAACGACACCATTTTGCTAAGCAGTTCGGGAAGATGTGAAGTTATGCTCAATCCCTTTGCCTTGACAAAATGAGAGGAACTCTCTATTCTTGAATTCAGTCCCATTATCTGAGCGAATTGAACAAATAGGAAGACCCAAAGTCTTTTCCAAAAGAAGAGCTAAGTTGTGAAAGGCATCAAATGCTTCACTCTTAGATTTAAGGAAGAGAGTCCAAGTGAAGAGAGAATAGTCATTAACTAAAACATAGATGTAAAGATTACCTCATTTAATTTGAATGCGTAGTGGGTCCATATAAGTCCATATGAATGAGCTCGAGAGGTGCTTTGGTGGACACTACTTTTTGAGAGGAATGAACATCTAGTCCTTTGGACTTTGAGCACTCGGAGCAGGAGATCATTGAATCTCTCTTGATTCGAGGGAGTCCAGGGACAAGGCCTTTGGATTGAATCTTGTGTAGTAAATGTAGGCTTGTGTGTCCCATTTGTTGATGCCACAGATTCGACTGCCCCTTGATAGTGGCGAGGCACATCTCTAGCTAGGGAAAAGCTATGATCAAATAGATAAGTGTTATCAACAAGCTTACCTTTCATTAAGATATCCTGGTTTGGATCTCTCACAACACATGATGTTGTACTGAATGTAACTTCAATCCCCCTCGATCACATAACTGAGCTACACTGAGGACGTAAATTTTAGATTGTCAACAAGGTTAACATTACAAAACAGGATAGTGTTAGTGAGATGAACACTTCGCTGGCCTTGATTTTACCCTGTTTTTATCACCAAAAGAAACACTACCACCATCTTTAGATTGAAGTGAAAGTAGAAGAGAGGGATACCTGTCATATGAAAAGAACACCCGTTGTTAATGTACCACTTACTCATCTCTTCATTCTCACTATTGACTATGTGCCTTGAGCTTGTGCTGACATTAAGCACATTGAGTTGGAGCTGGAGCTTGAGTTTGAATCTGGACATGGAACACCCTTGCGTTTATTACGAAGTTTTGCCGGTTGTTTGTCTTTGCTGAAATTTCCTTATTCTTTGAAGAATTTCCTGAGTAACCTCATCATAGTAACAATTTATTTGTCCTTCATGATTCAAATGAGAGAGAGAGAGAAAGAATCAATGCAATTGAGAAACCTGAGCTCTGATACCAATTGAAGGATCTGTAAGATTGATGAGTTATTCTATTGATCGGCTTGCTTAAGTGTTTTAAAGTTGTATATGATGAAAACACAAGTAAGCTAGTCTAATCTCCAAGTTAGACTCAATAAAGCTAATGAGTTAGAGTTGAGTAAGGGAGATTAGCTACAATAATGAACTTAACAATATGAGTTAGAAAGTTCGGCTCATTGCAAAGATTTTTCCAAGGTGAGAACCCTAAGCTTCTAACAAGCTCTGGATAAAACTCACCACTAAACTTATATTAATCAAGAGCAATTACACACTAGAGCTAGTTTTAACTCTAAGTAACTCTCTCTCACAATACAGGTTACGTTCAGCAAATACAAGCAATATCTCTCTCTCAAGCTCTAAGGTGTTTTAGACACTAGCTCTCTTCACAATGACTTCAGCACAGAGTAGCTTTCTCTCTAGCTATTGTCATGTCTAATTTGCTTTGCTCTCTCCTAGCAAGTGAAGTTCTCTATCTCTAAGATCTCTATCTCTCTTAGCTCTCTCAACTTATGAACTCGTGTGCCTAACAAGACTTATTGCACACTTATATGGTATTTCTAACTTAATCCCTAAAGATAGCAAATCTATATCAAATGGCAATGAAGAAGTCCACCTTAACAATCCGTGTGATCATTTGCACTCTAGAAATGCATCAACGGCCTGACATGCTTTGTGCTTCTTCGCTTCACTCTAACAACTTAATCCATGTTGGCAATCCGCTCCACACCCTTAGCGCGTCCCTGATTTGTCCAGGTTCGCAATCCTCATTCATCCACTCTCTAAAGGTAGATATCCTAACAAACTCCTGTAGTTTCCATTCCCCCTAAGGTGTAGCTTCACCGGCCTTCCCTTCACTTGACCAAATCCTCTATGCGTTGGTGCAGGATTTCATCGTAGACTCTCTCTTTTCTCTTCTATTGCTTGTATCTTCTCTCTTCACCTAGAAGTGATCCACTAGCTTTACATCGACTCTCCTTCGCTTAAATCTAGTCCTTTCGTCTTCTATATCTTCTCTTCAACACTTATTTTTTCTTGGCGAGATTTAGCTTACCCTGCTGGACTTAAGCTAGTCTCCTTATGGACTCAGCTAGTCCGCTTGTGTCAAAGCTACTCTTATAACTTCTCGAGCTATACCTGGAAAGCTTATCACACACAATGGACAACAAATACTCAAAACAAGTGGAACGTTCGAGCTAGCTAGTTACACACTCTAGCTCAAACCAACACTTCCATCAAAATCTAATTCTTCTTCCTCAAAGCCCTGTTCATTCTCTTCAAAACTCCAGCTTATGGTTCTCACATTCCTTATCTCATACTTTGTTTCTCTTTGCAATTTGTTCTTGAATTTTCCCAATAGCTAGGGACAACTGATTGATTTTTCTCTCAAAGATCGCTTGAGTAGCTTGTTGTTTCACTCGAGAGGCTTGTTGTCTCTTTTTTAATATCTTTGTTGTGATGCTTAGCTTGTTCAGATGCTCTTTGGTCTTTATATTGATTTACATTAGCGCTACCAACAAAGTATCTATAGAGGGACACTGTAATCAACACGTGTTTGATCAGCCATTGTTCGCTGTCACTAAGGTTCATTAAGCCTTAGTTGCGCTTAACAAGAATTCAATAGCGCTTTGAATAACTGGCTTGCGCTTAACCTATGATGAACTATTAGTAATGAATTTACTAAAGTCCTTAAGTGCGGAAAAAGTTAGACAGACAATAAAGCGCGCTTTAAGTTGTTAAAGCGCACCTATATTTGCACACACAAGAATTTCCAAACGGTGAGAACCCTAAGTCACTAGCTGACTCGGGATAAAACTCACCACTACACTTGTATTGATTCAGAAGGAATTACAATCTCTCGCTTCAACACTTGAAGCTCACTCGTAACAATACTTGGAGTTCAGCTCTGAAGAACAAGAAGGCACTCTCAACACTCTCTGATTACAAACGAAATACCTCTTAAGCTCTCTCTAGCTTCCTATGTTCTCTTGGTTTGCAATACCTAGAGTGAATAAAATAGTACTCTATTTATACACAATCCTTAAGCTAAACCTATAACTCAATTCGTGTAACAAACAAAGACTAAGCAGAATGCCACCTCATCAATCCGTGTGCCTTGATCACTTCACTAGAATTAATCAACGGCCTGGAGTGAATTGGTTTTGTTCTTCATGTGTTGATCCACGCCACATAAGCAATCCGTGTGCTTCAAGCTCTAACAAACTCCTGCCACGCTGGCGATCCCTGGATTAGCGTCCCAAAGAGTGTAAAGTTCTTCTCGCACCTTCCTGTGCACACAACTTGCACACTCCCGCTTTACCAGCCTTCATAGCGTGTGGATTTGTTCTTTTGCGCTCGGCGCATCCTAAGCTTCAGTGGAACCTCGTGGTCAACTCCCTTCAACTTCATTCAAGAGCGTCTCTACGCCCTCGATGCTCGATCACTCTTACTTCTTGGTCTTGAATGGATTTATTAAACACCGTTTGCGAAACTTACTTTCTTCACTTGGTGTTAAGCGCGACTGAGACCAGTCAAGCGCATCTCTAAGTGACTTAAGCGCATCCTTACAAATATGGAAATAACCTGGAAGGCTTAAAAACACTAAGAGATTAAACATATTAGTTTGTTATCATCAAAACAAAAAGAAATAGATTAAGCTTTAACAAGACGATTAAAGCTCAACTAACAATTTCCCCCTTTTTGTTGATGACAAACTATAAACAGATAAGCTCATGAATACTTTCTTAAGTGACTAAAATGAAGACAATAATATCAATTTAATCAAGTATACAGATTCGGAATTGGACCAAAGTATCTTACCAAAGTACTTAACCATACTAGTTTTCAATTCCCCCTGAATTCGAGCGCGATCTCTTACTTCCCCCTTAATCAAACAGGAATGTACCAATGTTTTTCCCCCTTTTGACATCATTGAAAAATTCAAAGCAAAGTCATACGGTAAGAAAAATAGTAGAGTGTGCTTGCTAGCTAAGACGTCAGACAAAGCTCAATAGAGAACATTAAGCAACTTAAGTAAAGAATAGTCACGTCAGTAAGGCTCTCAGAGATATAAAAGTCAAACGCATACTTCATTTATATTTTTCACAAACTGGCGCAAAATAGGTAGGAACCCTAGCGAGCTAATTCACAAAAACTTAGAACAAAGTAGAGAGAAAAGAAAGTCAGCAAAAGCACTTAAAAGCGCAACCATCACAACTGCTTACGAACTACCACCCCTTTCAGCTTTAAACTTCTCCTGAACCAGCTTCAGCATAGACGACATGAGCTCAACCATCTCTCTAAGATGCTTCTCCACCCTCTCTTGATGCGCTTCCATCGAAGCAACAATAACTGATAGGTCGGAAGAACTAGAGGAGGCTCGAGCGCGAGGGCTCAGCTCAGAGTGCGAGCTAGAGTGGAGCTTCTCCTCAGTCTTGGGCAAGAGAATAGCAATGATGGCATCCGTGGTAAGAAAAGTTGAACAGGCATAATCAGGAAGGGAGTTGTCGTACAAACCGTCGGCCCGAAGCATCTTGCATATCAAGTGTGGGAAGGGCAGAGGACCGGATGTGGCAGCACGACACAACACCAGATGGCTCATCATGAGCTGAGCAGTGTTAACGACCTGATTGGAAATAACTGCGGCCATAATGCAACAATCAGCTATAGTCACCTTGTCACGGTCGTAATCTCGCGGCGTGATGTTGGTGATGATGAAGTGGTGTAGCATAGCCCTCAACGGCTATAATTATGACCGTTGCACTGCAAAAGAGTCATTACATCACACAAGTGGCAGGTTGATTTGACCAAAAAAGCATTTCTTCAAAGTTAAGCAAACCCAACTCGGAAGGAATTCACCCAAATGCGCTTCAAAGCGCGATACACTGTAACACTGAAATGTGCTAAAGACCGAAGCGCATGCTTAATCACCTCTGAATAATAATACTGAAGAAGCACAACACTGATTGAGATGAGTAGATGTAAGAGCGTGATGTCCAGTTCAATTCTCAAACTACAAAGTAAAGTAATTTATGAATAGGAAGATGCACATTTCATATAGGGGACATTAGAGCATTCAATCACTCAAGTTGATGTGGAAGTATGTGCATATACATGTAGCATGGTAATTGGGCTTTATGTCACCAAATGAATACTTCTCTAATGTAGAGATCAATAAAGGACGAGAGAAGCGTTACATCTAGTCAGACTAAGGACACCTATGCAATGGATCATTTCTTAGGCATGTAATATGGGTAGAAGACGATCACCATTGTCACGTTTTTGGCAAAGAAGAGCATGCATGGACTAGGATTATATCAAATCAAGCCAAACAAGTCAGATAAGTTCAATACTAATTCATTTCAATGATCAACTAAAAGCATGAAAGACTCAAAGCTATCAAGCGCAAGCGACAATAGTTCGCACCTTGATACTAAGCTCGCTAGTTCTAGTCAAATAGAGGAATACTTACAGTTCCATTGCCTCGAAGCTAATGGAGTCGAATAAGGCCAAGCTGAACCCTGAGGTTTAGGAATACCTAACGATTAAGCGCCTTATCGAAGATATCTTCCAATTGCCCTTTTGAAGATAAGTGAATAAGCTCAATATGCTTGCGCTCCACATGATCACGTAGAAAGTGATGTCTTACGTCAATGTGCTTCATTCTTGTGTGATGGAAAGGGTTCTTCGAAACACATATAGCGCTGGTGTTATCACAAAATATAGATATAGTGTCAAGAGTAATACCATAGTCAACGAGCTGTTGCTTTATCCACAGCACTTGAGCACAACATGCGCTGCAGCTATGTACTCTGCCTCTGTCGTTGAAAGCGTTGTACAAGGGCCAAGG